>NW_010524549.1:7436-26178 GCF_000687285.1 Phaethon lepturus | reverse complement strand
GCGGGAGTGGTTGTGTCCCACCGCTGATGGGCTCCCAGAAGGCTGACACAGGGCACGGTGCTTTCGGCCCAGGTGTGCCAAGGGCAGGCGAGTCCTTCAGGAAAAAATACTCTCTGCCCCCTCGCGTCAGGTAAAGATCTGATCCACCCATCGTGGCGTCTGCCGTGCCACTGCGTGCAGCCCGAGAGAGCTGGGCTGAGAACTGCCCGCAGTCCTTAACCTTGGGACCTTAACCTGCGCTCCTTGCCCTGTGCTTCGGGCAACCCAGCCAAGGAGATGGGCAGCTGCCCGCAGCACTGTGGCATACCTCGTCGTAGCCCCAGTGAGAGCACGGACTAATGAACGCCTCCCGTGCTGAATCATTACTGGCTGCGTTGAGGAGAAGTGTAAGAGATGTTTCTGGAAGATTGAAGGACTGGTTACAAAACCAAGTCCTTCTAGTGTAGACTTGTTTCCTGGCCCTGACTATCAGTTCCCAAGATCTGGAGTACATCTTCTTGTATTGTAAAATGTTATCATATCCAAATGCAATTTTTCACTCTTTAATTGTGTGACATGATAATGACTATGTAAATTATGATAAATCATGTTTGGCACCTGTTTTATAGGTATATTAATGCATACAAGAGCTGAGATAAGCTTAAGCAATAGCTGTCTTTCTTTAGTCAGGACATCTTGTATATATTCAGATGGCCACAATGAACCAAGAGGCTGGTTCCACATCTGCCATGAGATACTTCACTGTTACTCCTACCATGTATCACTGATGTATGATGCTAAAGCTGTTTCACTTGAATACAAGGAAATCAGACTTGAGCAAGGAAGGCCAAAGTGAAATGAAAGTGACAGTGCTCATTTCAAGCTTTGTTCACAGTTCTGAAACAGGAGAATAAGTTGGAAGCATGGTGGTTGTTAGGATCTTGCTCCTTTTCACTGTGGAAGTAATGGAAATATTAATGAGAACTAACAGTTTAGAGAATCCAGTGTTCTCTCTTTTAAGAGAAACAAATGAAGACAAAGGATCACGTTAAAAGGCTGTATTTCTCAATGCATTCTTCTGTTTAGAAAAGGTATTGTCTGCCTTTTTGTTTTTCTTTTTTAAAGATCACTGCTGAGAAAAATGACAGCTGGCTCTGTCTCAGCTCCTCAGGTCATACCACTTCGAATCCCTCTTCCAGGGAAGGCTAAACATGAAATAGACACAAATACTCTTGTAGAAATAAAATCAGGTATGAATAAGAGCTTTGGCTCTTATGTAAAGCTTTTTCTTATATGTTCATTTGAAACTTTTAGCCTCTATAGTTTTGTTTGCATTTAATTATGATTTTTATTAGCGCCCACTTCCTTAAGGAACTTATAAAATTAAACAACACATTTTGATACACCAAGTATACTTGCACTTAATTTTATGCATTCAAACAATATTATTGACATGAGTTATTTCATATAGGTTAGCAGTCCTAACTGCTTCCAAGATCAAGCTCTTAGGCTGTTGCATTTCGCTTTGACTGCAAAACCAGTGCTTGAAAGTATCATGTGCCAGGCTCACCCCAAAGTTTTTCCTTACAATTTTTGAAATGCTAACTTTCACCATGGGAAAAAATATCTTTTCTGTCATCTGAATGGATAAGTGGTTGCAATGTTTTCATACAAAACCATTGCAGAGCTACTTTATGAAGAGAAATATTGCTTATAGTGAAATTGCATTAGTTGAGCAACTAATTTTTCAGGAGAGAAACAGTTTTTGTTGCAAATGGTCATTTATCAAACTGCTTTATTTTGTTTATGTGAGAAAAGTCAACCACAGTAGTGAGTGCTTTGAAGTGCAGAGCTTGCTTTTCACAGGTTGGATACAGTTTGGCTAATTACTTTCTCTCTGTCTTTCAGATACACCTGAGGTCTCAATTTATTACACTTTAGATGGAAGTAAACCGGAACTCATTAGGAAACCTGGCTATGGAGAGTATAACACTTTTAAGTATAAAGGTCCTATTGTATTACCAGTTGGGAAAATAATGGTCAAGGCATTGGCGGTTACAAAGTAAGTATCTTGTTTTATTTCAGTCATATTTTGACAAGGGACAGATATCCTGGTCACGGCTTGGAGCCAAGCTGTTTAAAGCACACCATACCTCACAAATGAGAGACGCCCCTTTCCCCAGCCAGCTTGCAATCTAAGTGATCTTCATGAGTTGCATTGAGTTCACTTTCTCATAACACTTTTTACCCATTAAGTGTTTGTGCGGAAGGATTATCTCTCAGATGCTTACCTCCTGGACTGTGGATATAGGCCAATGATTCATAGAGGCTGTGAGTGAGAAACTAATAAAATACTTAGAGCTCATCTTTTTGCATATGATCATAAAAAATACCAGAGGAACTAGTATGGTGTTTTCTGGGGTCATCCAGTGATTCATCAGTTTCACAGAAGCTGCTTTTCCCGAGAATCTGCTTAGTTTCTCCCAAGGGAGCACAGAATGCTAAACCTCACAGCTTAAGTACAACGTTAGTACAAAGGTAAAGTAAAATGCATCGAAAGAAAACTGGATTTTGCTGCACAGGCACTGACTTTCTTCAAACTAACTTCATGTGTAGAGACAAAGAGAGGACACATGCATTCTCTGCCTGTACCCTGTTATATTATCTTTTATTTCTAATGGAGCAGAAATTTCCACTTCAGCTGGGGATTTGTGCTTGCTGTTCCCCACTATTAGCACTTGCAGGTAGCCTTTGGTTGTGTCTGCCACTGAATATAACAACACAAACCCAGGCCTATGTGTATTTTCTGATATCGCTGCCTGGATTAATACTCATTTCCAGTATGTTTTTATTCAGACATTTTCAGGTGGATAAATAGATGCTCTAGAATGACAGTAAATCCTAAATGGGCAGTTTGGTCATTAATGTTACTGCTGTAATTTAATAAATGGTAGAGCATGACAGCTGTTATATCAAATTAATAGGATGCTACCTTCTGCTTGACTGGGAAAATGAATGTGGTATTATGAATGGAAGAAAAATCTTGCTCTCCTCTATTTTCTGCAATGGTGGCAAACAGTAGTTACCCCAGAAAGCAGATACAGGAGTATGAAGAGTTTTACATGTAAAAGATGCTGAGGGATTAAAATATTCATACATTTTATTGGTAACTTCTTACTATGCATGTTTTAAACTGAAAATAAATTTTAAAAAGAACAAAACAAGGCATTAGTGACTGAGAGTATTTCCCAGGATTACACTTGCTAACTGAAATAATGACTAGCACGCTTTGAAGAGATGTACCAGCAAATGAGCCATGTTCATCAGTGAGTAACTTTTTGCTGCACATGGGTTTGTCGCATGTATATAGCTTTATGAACACTGATTTTCAGGGACTGCAGGGAGAGTACAGTTGTAACAAAGGTGTTTCTGGTAGAGTACAAGCAACCAAACATCCTCTTCTCTCTTGAAGACAATGACAAGAATTTCCTAAAAGACTTCGCCACACAGGCAAGTTTTAGCAAATTTAACTCCTTGTCTGAATATAAAATGTTGTATGTATGGTATTTCTTAGAGATTAAACCTTGATTGCCTATACTTTTTATATATTTTATTACCTCTGTTTTCCCATCTTTGCTGCCTTAGTCCTTTGTGTGATACTAAAATTTCAAGGAGACAATTTTATTCTTCTTCTTCACTGGTCTTTTCATTACCAGTTCCAGTCAAATATTTTTAAAATACATTTATCATTTAAGATTTTCAAATGCTTGCATTCAAAATAAGCATGTACTTTTAAAATCATAACAAGTAACTATAGCAAGAGAGGATTAGAGCAAACCCAAAAACTTCATTTGGAATTCAAATGGAATTACTTTTTAGGAGGTGGAAGGTGGAATATTTACTACAAAACCAAAGAATAATGGACTGAATGTGGAAATCAAGCCTGCCTGGAGTGAAGCACCCCAAGATTTTCAAGGTGTAGTATTACTTCATAAGACTGAAATAGACTTCTGTCTTAGCTTAGGCAATGTAAGGTTTTCCTCTTATATCATTGGTAAAATATGGGTAATTTCAAAACCGTCTCAGAAGACAGAATATCCTGTGGGAATTCCAATTTCGATTGCTCAACACTGCAAAAAGAGAACAAAAATCAATTAACTTCCATACATATCACAGTACCTCTTAAA
The DNA here is from genome assembly GCF_000687285.1 of Phaethon lepturus. Lineage (NCBI taxonomy): Eukaryota > Metazoa > Chordata > Aves > Phaethontiformes > Phaethontidae > Phaethon > Phaethon lepturus. The sequence continues at coordinate 22,012 of NW_010524549.1, read as the reverse complement.
GCATATTAAAAAGTAATTCTTTTTTGAGCAACGTAACAAGGCACAGTCTATATTTGTGCCGGAAAATGCTGTTAAATTGATGGGATTGCAAATCCTTTATGGAGTTCTTTACTGATGTTTGCTTGCAGTAAGATTCCAAAATAAGTACACAAAACAGAAATGAAAGCTTGACCCAGATTTTCTCTATAGATGAAGCCTGTTATTCCATAGTAATAGCAATGGGACTGTTTAAGAGCAGGGAATCATATTTATGTTTACTCACTAATTTACCCTTAGGAGATGGGGATTTTTTGAGCATGCAAGGAAGGAAGAAAACCATAAATAGAGAAAAATACAAAAGTAAGCTCTTTCAGAGAGGAATGAGGTTTCCTCTAGTTTAATTTCCTGTAATTCCATCCAGTTTATTTGAACCCAAAATCTGGATGTCAAATACATTTTAAAATATGCTTAGCTATTAGAATTTGAAGTGAGAGTATGTAATATTCACATTAAGATACATGTTAACTGCATGAAGTGAATGACGGTGGCAAAACAGGATTGTAATTTTAGACTTGGAAACAGAAAGAAAAACTGCTCACAGGTCCCTGCAAGGACCACAGCTCCTTGGCAGTCATTTGGAAACAACGGACTACAGAGAGGAATCCACCTCAGCACTACCAATAGAGTCATTACAGGTAAGCAAAGGGGTGTTGAGGAAAACTGTAAAAGGCTGTCATCAGAACTGAGCTCTAAAAAAATAAAGATGCGAAGATTTGTGATCATTCTCATCTAATCTCTCAGCAATTAATGCCTTTAGCTGTATTATACAGTACTAATTTAAATTTACTGGTGAAGACACACTGGGATAGGAATGCCCAAAGCAGTACACAGTTATCAGTAAGGATAAAACCAGGCAAATCAAATAAACAATGCCTGCATTCCTACTAATTGTCTTCTAATACATTACTTAATCTGCAACTAGCAAGTTATTATTGCTATAGGTTGGCAAGTTATATTTAAAACTTGATATTCATTAACGCTGTCTTGGAAGTAAATAGCAAGACATTGGTTTATTTTTATTGGAAGAAACTGTAGGTCCTTAATGCAGCTAATGGGGGAATCAAGTGTAGTAGATATTCCTTAAAGCAATGCATTTCAGTGCAGTTTGTCTCAAATAACGTCTTTAGCTGATTGTGTTATACTTATGTGCATTTTGCAAATACTCGTTTACTAGGGCTAAAGAATTACCTTTATTTCAGTTTGCTAGTTCTTCTGCAGTCACTAGCCGGAAAAGCTTAGCAAGCACACAGGTGGCAAGAATCCAGAGGGAAACAGATTTCCTCAAGTAAGTGACTTCTCCTTTTAAAGTATTTGTCCTTGGAAAGTAACTGAGCAATTGCTTTTTGCAACCAAGCTGATAGTACTGTGGGGCTCTATAAAATCAAGGAAAGCAAAGACAGACACTGGCTCGTAACTGTAGAATGTGAGCTAGGTAGGGCTTTGAAAATTTTTTATCTTATATATAGTTTTATTTACATCTCACCATACACAGTTATCAACTATCTTGTCATCCTTTAAAAAAAATTCCTAACAGCTGTAGGATCAGAGGAAAAGCTGTCTTTTCAAATTAGAGTACAGCCCTCTGCGGTAGGTGAAAACTGCTGTCTGGAGTAGTCCCACAGAACATTGGTGCTTATTAATATTGAAAGGGTTATGTGATCCACATCAGTGGTTCCCCATGTTGCAGCAGTGATGCCTGATACAGATTGTGTGTCAGGAGGTTTGTTTACCTCACATGGTGAGGAAGAAAGTATGAAACTCCATAGCAGCCACAGAGCTTTCTACCTTGCAAAGCTGTTTAGAGTTCAGAACCTCATGTCATGGACACTGGGCATGGTCTGGTGGACCACTGTATCTTGGAAACCACAACTGAGAAATCACACAGGTTCCAGATTAATCATTATTATGCAGCAGTACAATACCAAAAAAGCTCAGCCAGTTTGCTCTTCTTTTCAGATGTGCACATTGTTCTGCACCTCGCCTGTCTGACCCCTTGGCTCATTTCTGTCAGGAATGTGGATCTCCTATTCCACCTGTGCCAGTACGTCGCTTCCCACCCCCTGAAGGAGCGCAGGTCAGCAAAACATCATAATAATCAACAAATCCTCTTTGGAGAAACCAACTTCCTCAGCAAATAACACATTCAATGCTGGCAAAACCATTATTTTGTCACACATTCATTTGGGAAGCTCTGTTCTGATTGTTTTATTTTGTTCGATACCTTTAGCAGTGGACATGATGCAATTCTTAAATGATGGGCAAAATTAACCATAGATTGGCTCAAGCGCCATATATTTTGATAAGGATAGCAATGAAAAAGTAAATTGTGTTTTATTCACTCATGCCAGTAAGCATCACCAAATTCAGATTCCTCCTCATCCTGCAACAACAACCATTGCATCTTCAGGACCTGCATGTGCATCTTATTCCAGTGTTAACTAGTGCAGTTATTTAGTAACTAGTGCCTATGTCATAGCTATAGAAGATCCATCTAGTATGCCTGAATCCTTAAACGGTGGCATGTGTGGGCATATGTAAGAGCACCGAGTTTTTAGTGTTGCCTGTAACTATCTTCTCTAAGCTCTTCCCAAGAGATAATAACCTGATCTAACAAGTTTGTTGTTTTTTTTTCCTGTATCATCAGAAAGTTGTCTTGTCTGGGGCAATGCTGTAGTTTCAAGTGATGACTGAGAACATTCACCACCTCTTTAAGTTAGGTTCACAATTAGGAGGATTTGAACTACCTGCACACATTTTATAGTAGCATTTTAAAATTACTGAAAATTAACTTAGTCAGTACCTTTCTGGCTTATTTTTAGTAGTCAGTGAAGCATTCTCTTTCCAGTTGTCTTCATATTTTCTCAACAGCCTTTGTTCTTTAAGGATTAATATCAGCATCTGTTGCTGTCAGTTGCTATGTTTCCAGTGACTTTACTGCTGATGTACACTCTAACCAGGAAAATATTGAAAATGTCATGATAACCTTGATGATCTCATTATGGTCCTTAACATGCTGTGATGTGGCTTTTTCTTCAGATGGCACCATGTCTTGAATGTAGACATCTTGTGCCAATGAATACACCCACTTGCATTGTATGTGAGTTGCCAATAGCTCCTCATCTGCAGCCCCAACCCAACAACTGCGTAAAGGTACTTGAGAATAAATGTAACAAAATAGCAATTTACCTCCTGGCATGCATTTTTCTAACAGATTACTTCATTACAAATATTTTGATCCAACGTGGGTTTGTGTAATTATTTTATGACAGCTTTAAGAGTTAGTAGGATTAAAAACTCCTTGAATAGAAATAATCATTAAAGGTAAACCACATAAGCTCAGGATGGCATGCTGAAGAGCACATGATGTAGCAGTCTGAATGACAGGAATGCATGCACTTTTGTTCAGTAGAGAGAGATTCTGTGGTTATATGATTTACAGCCTTAGTATTACTAAGCATTTGAATTTTATTAAATATGTCCTTGTTACTCCGCCTACCTCATTTGATTGTAAGTGCTTAGCATAGATGAGCTGGCAGGACTGCGGCAGTGGGTATATGCCCAAAACATTAGACCGCAATCTTGATCAGTGATCCAAAAGTGCTGGTGGTCTTAACTAGAGGCTGGGGTGCTTCTCTGAAGTGCCCGTACACTAACACAAGCAGTATGGGAAGTAAACTCAAGGAATTAGAGATCTGTGTGCAGTTGCAGGGCTGTGATCTCGATGGGACCACAGAGGTGTGGAGGGATGGCTCCCATGACTGTACAGGTGACATCGTAGTGAATGTCTTGCTGTAGAACACCTGACCAGGAAGAACCAGTGGGTAAGGCCTACAGACAGCTAGAAGTAGAGCCACATTTGCAGGTCCTGGTCCTCATGGGGGACTTTAAGCACCCCGTTATCTGCTGGAGGAACAACACAGCACGGCGTAAGCAATTCAGAGGTTCCTGGAAAGCATTGATGATGACTGCTTGATACAAGTGGTAGAGGAGCCACTGAGGAAGGGTGCTCTGCTGGGTCTCATACTTACAGAGAAGGAAGGGCTTCTTGGGGGTATGAAAGTCAGACAGCCTTGGCTGCAATGACCATGAGATGATGGAGTTCAGGACCCTGAGAGGAAGGAGCAGGGGCAAAAAGCAAGATCATGGCCCTGGACTTTAGGAGAGTGGGCTTTGGCCTCTTCAGGGATCTGCTTGAAAAAGTCTAATGATACCCTGGGCTGCACTTAGGAAGTCTAGTGCCAGCAGGTAAAGGGAGGTGATCCTTCCCCTCTACTCAGCACTAGTGAGGCTGTATCTGGAGTACAGTGTTCAGTTCTGGGCTCCCCAGTATAAGAGAGTCATGGACATACTAGAGAGAGCCCAACAAAGACCTGCTAACATGATTAAGGAAGTCGAGCATCTGGAGGAAAGACTGAGAGAGCTGGGATTGTTTAGTCTGGGTAAGAGAAGGCTTGGGGGAATCTCATCAATGTATATAAATATCTGAAGGGAGGGTGTAAAGAAGACAGAGCCAGGCTCTTTTCAGTGGTGCCCAATGCCAGGACCAGAGGCAATGGGCACAAACTGAAAACAGGAGGTTCCCTCTGAACATCAGGAAACACTTTTTCACTGTGAGGGTGACTGAGCACTGGCACAGGTTGCCTAGAGAGGTTGTGGAGTCTCCATCGTTGGAGATATTCAGAAGACATTTGGACATGGTCCTGGGCAACCTGGTCTGGGTGGCCATGCTTGAGCAGGGTGGGGTTGGACCTCCAGAGGTCCCTTCCAGCCTCAGCCATTCTGTGGTTCTGTGATAATTGCAAGGGATATTTTTGGAAAGAGAAGGATGCTGAAAGGAAACTATTGACTGAAGACTATCAGATGACAAAGGAGATTCATAATCTGAGTCAGTTATCAGCTTGATGTCAAAGTACATTATAGACATTGGCCCAAATTTAATGTTTTGTGATGACCTTCACATAGGTTCAAAGACAAACATGAACTAATTGGTGCCAACAATCAAAATATCAGACTTGTTATTTTTAGCCCTGGTGGAAACTCACTTGTTGATAGTGACCGTGCTAAGATCTTTTCAGGCACGCCCATGGTATGTTATTATTAATTTTCCTTGCAGATACTGGACTACCTGTTCTGTGTGAGTGCAGTGACTAAGGAAACTGACACTAATACATAAAAAGATCTGGAGGTATTGATGCTGGATCTCTTGAGGGAACTGTACCATAGTTTAAAAAAAATTGTCTCTGAGATATGTAGATTTGTGATGACCAGGCAATATGGCCTAACTAAAATCTGAAGCCCATAGCACAGACTTGAAGGATTGCTTCTATCTGCAGGGTTGAATAACCACAGCACTTTGTAAGATCAAATCCTCTTCTTATTATTGTTGCTGTTTTCAATATACCATGTGAAATACATTTTTTCTCTCTTTAAAAGGGTAAAGTAATTTGTCAGGTGTGTGGCACAGGAAATCCTCTTCACCATAAACACTGTGTGACTTGTGAAAGCAAACTGCCTGAAATACAGACGGTAAGGCTTCTTGCATCAATCACACTAGGGTTTATCAAATCAAAGCATAACATTCTTTTTCTTTGGAAAACTGAAGTCATATCCCTATGTCCCTATGTCATAAAGGCAGAGAATACCTCCCCCATGCCATATTCAAGCCCAGGACTCCCACAGATGCTCCATGACAAATCTTCAGCTAAACATGTGTATCGTATACACTTCAAGGGAGCATATCATATACCTTCAAGTTTCTCCTGTGGAGGTCAGGATTGCAAATGCTGTTGTGAAAGCTCAGAAGGCTTTTAGAAAATGGGTAGTCACAGCTCCAAGGGAGTCTTGTTTGTGTTCAGATAATTTTCAATCACAATAGAAAACTTGGGTATATACATCACGAAGATCATTCTCATTGTTTTCAATTATCCTGTGAAAATAAAATATTCTTTCACATTATTTTTCTTATCTCCATTTGCTGCTTCCCTTACGTGCATACAGCTATTATCATTGTATTTGGCTGTGACTGCACAGAGATGAGAAAAGGAACAGTAAATGTTCCCCCAAAAATGCTGTCTGTTTCAACTCCCCAGTTAGCTTGCTCATTTGGTTCCTTAGAAGAATTTTACTTCCATTTATGAAGAGAAAAGTCTTGTATGAAAACTTTATGGTACATTCCACTTCTCCAGGTTGTGATAAATACAGAAACAAGAGAAGGATAATGATGTGCAAGTTAAAATCCTCTGATTATATTGGCAACATCCTGAGTTCTAAAACTGTCAGTAGCTGGAGGCAAAGGTCTCTTGTACAGCCACTGAGGTGTCTTTTAAAAGTGAATTTCAGTAGGAATATGTACTTACTTAAGATAAACATACGTTTAACTGCTTCACTGAATGTAGATATTAATATGTAGCTGCATATGTAGCTAGGCATATGACTTGAATGGTGAGACCTGTAGTAGCTAAGAGAGAAAATTAAATGCTTACTGAATTATTGTTAATATTAATTAGAATTTTTACTGAATAATTAGTGATAACAATACTAATTCCTGAATAATTAATAATAGGTAATAATGATATTACTGTTAAAGATTATTAAATAATTTAGATTTAGAACATGTTTAGACTTGTGCTCTTGTAAATTTTACCTTCCAAACGAACCCCTAAGTTACATCATTCAAATTGCAGTGCAGGCCACAGATGAAAATGGGGCTATTTCGTGTTTACTTACTTGCTGTTGTTGTGCCTGTAATCAAAATAATTTTCCTCAGGTTATGTTCCTTATCCATGTTTCTGACTTGCAAAGAAAATAAACTGCATAATCTCTGAGGCAAAACCTAACAAATCATTTTAAGCCCTATTTGTCTGCCCGAACTAGGATCTATAATCAATGTCTAGAAATTTCAGCTGAAAAATCTGTTTTCTTTTGCATACCCATGTAAGTTAATTGTAGTAGGAAAGCTAGGTAAGATATAACTTGTATGAAGTAAAAGAGTGCAAAAAAAAGTTTATGTAGCAAATATCAAACTGAGAGAAAACTCATTGTCTGAACACACTGTCCCTGCCATACTACTACAAAGAAAAATAGCTGTTGAGTTCTGGATTTGAAAATGTAAGTTTATCATCAGAGAAACCTCCCTCTTAACTTCAAGTGTACTTATACATGGGGCCATATTAATAAATAATCAGTGTAAAAGGACACAATTAATAAGGAATTTTTTTTTCCCACTCAGTTCTACTAAAAATATTTAAAAATTAATTAATGACACATTTTATTGTGGTTTTGGAATGAAAAAAATTACAGGTTAGATCCAAGTCAGTCTGTTGTTTATTCTAAGTTGAAATAATTCTTTTAGGCTGAATATTACTTTATGTGACCAAAGTAGATTGCTTTCCTCTTTCACCTTATTTAGCTTGTGAACTTTTCTTCATAAGAAGTATTTTCTCCCCAATGTTTTTTTCATTTTATTAGCCCATGTTTGGAGGAGACACCCCCCCACCTTGTCCCAGCCAGCACAAGAAGATGGTTTCATGCTTAAAATGCAATCGTGTTAGCCAATGTGATGCCCGTTTCTGCGACTGGTGTGGAGCCAAGGCATGTGCTCTCGGTGTTTGTATTGACATACCTGTTTTTACTCATCTGTGACCTGCAGCAATTTCAAACTTATCTTTGCAAAACTCTTGTCAGTTAGTACATAGCTTATTATTATCAAAATACTTTCTTAGAGCACATAGGATTATATAAAGAAAAATTAAAGGCTAAGATGACATCCTGACCCCATGTCAGTCAGCGACTTAAGGGCTTAGAAATGTAAACAAATTACCATGGGTCAATGACCATCAGCTCATTGCATCAGATGAGATGCAATAGCTGTGTAGCTGTGTACTCTGCCAAAGTAAGTAAGTATCCATCAGAGGTTAAAGTATAGGCTAACCTAATGCAAGTTTTCCCATATCTACTCTGGGCTATGATCATCACCAGAAATGAGATGATGCATGCAGTATTTTTGGCTGAAGGCCTCATTAACTTCACTGAAGACAAGTACTTTCTCTTAACTGCTGCTCAGTAGAGCTTTTGCATGGTACAATCAGTGTAAACAATTTCCTCTGTCATTTATTTTAAGTATAGTGTTTCAAGCGAAGATCACACTTGAGGAGATTTTTTTTTTCTGTGAGCTGAGTCTACATAAAATTTTAAACACTCCCCTATAAGCATACATAGCCATTGGTCCTGTACTGTACCAGGGAACTTGTGGTGGGGGTAGTGTTAGAATTGAACAGGAAAGAATTGCAGTCAATATTCAATATCAGAGTGCACACTACTAATGACAGGGCTTTGCCAAAGAAAAGAAATATTTTTGAAAGTATATGCTAAATAAATAACATACCAAAGTGCTAGATCTGTCTGGAAAAATGTTTGCCTCCGTAGCACAGTGCTGACATAGCTGAAGATTTACTGTCTTGCCTCTGCCAGTGTGTTAGCAGTCTGGTATCCTGGTTGATATTTCTAATCTAAGAGCTTTAGGTAGTGCTACTTTACTTCCTTTTGATTCACGTCACTGCTTTTATCTTTCCTGAACCATGCATCATATGTTTCTGTAGTGACAAGTGTTTCATTCAACTTTCCAGCCTGGACCTCCTCCATCCTACTTTACTTGTTTCAAGTGTGGTACAAGCAACCGTCCATATGCTCGATTCTGTGGGTCCTGTGGTGTTTACCTGGAGCCCCCATCAAAGGTGGGTTCTTGGAATGGCAGTCTCATGGGTGCTGGGGACTCACTGGGGTTTTCTGAGGTAAGACACACAGTATTACAAAGCCAGGCTTGAACACAGCTGGAAGGCTAGTCTGCTGTGGATATAGATCGGCACAACTCCATTCATTTCCTCTTTGAGACAACGCTGTGGTCTGTGAGCATGCTGAGGGCAAAACTGAGGATATGCTTATTCTGAGAACTGCTTTCTGCTGAAAAGTAGCCTTAGCCAAAGGCTTTAATCCAGTCCTACTCTAAAAAGGAAAGTGAGAAACAATCAGCTTTTCGAAAGTCTTAGCTCTTTAAGTACTTTTATCTTATTACTTGTGACTTATTTGTGTCCTGCTGATACAAGGTATTCTTTATGCATATGTAACAGTGCTTTGAAAACTCTGTTTTAAGAAAGGCCATAATACTTAGCAAGGCCAGCTTTTGTCCTACAAAAGCGTACATGTTGTTCTGCTGGCAATCATTAAGAGTTTTACTTTTACTTGAATATTTGTGATAAGTTGGTTCATTGTTACAGACTGGTAATTAAAATAAAGAATTGTTAAAGATTATTCCTGCTATTTTTTTTATTCCTTTACAATTTTGTATACTGTTCTAGTTAATTTCTGCTTGTAAGCCATTTAATTATATCTAATTGTGTTACTTACACTTTTCCTTCCCCTCCGCTCCCCATAGGCTAAACGATTTCAAGCTCAAGTTGCCTGGCAGCCTCTTCCAATTTCCTTGCCCAAATCAAAGGCAGAACTAAAAGAAGGAGAAGATAAAGGAACCCAAACCATTGGACTTTTTTACCCATCTAGCAAACTGTTGGAAAAGAAGGAGCTTGAGCTGATTTCACAAAAAGAAAAGCTGGAAAAGATGAGTGATCATAAACCTCTCCTGACAGCCATTAGTCCTGGAAAAGGTTAGGAGTTTTGATTTTATGTTTTCTAAACAAAGCTACAATGTATGACTTTGCTTTTTCTTGAAAAGTCTATGCAATGTGCCATCAGTAGGACACTGCTTTATATCTTTACAAGTCTGTTGTCCCACCAGTCACTTGTAAATCCAGTGCCTCAGAATTCAGATCACTGATCTCCATCAATAGCTGAAGGAAAGCCTGTCAGCAATATCAAAATTATGGTTACCGACCCCTGTGCAGCCTTACTAATTTGCTAGTAGTTTGATTTCCACAGATCCTACAATATCAGGGCCAGGTGTCCTATAATTTAGTTGGAAACCATCAAACAACTACCCCACCTCCCAGCACATTCGCCACCCCCGCCATGAGAAGTTCAGTTAGAACTGTGATAGCACCTGGTGGGACTATTAAACAAAACTCTGGGACACAGGGAATTGCAGCTCTTGAAAAATATGATGAGGCTTGTCTACATGAAGAACTTTTTGGGGTGCTGTTGTGGAATAAATTATAGAAGTTTTGGAAGCAAAGGAAACTGAAGTAGAGAAAGGGATTCTTAACAGGATTACAAAAAACAGGGTTGGTAGAAACCTTGAGAGCTCTTGTAGGTCCCATCTTCCAGCTCTACAATGGTATCGATACATCTACATCGCTCATTGCAGAGATTGTCCATGCACAGGCTACTGTATCAGTACTACAAAAGACTGTTTCAGATTCCCTGGTTTGGTCACTTAGTTCTTTGTGGAATCACTTGACTTTATTGTCATTAAAAAGTTTGCAATTTTTAGAGGTTTTGGTTTTACTATCCTGGGAAAACTTCAGCTTCAGCTTTCTGGATCCCAAACCCTTGAAGACAGTCCATCAGTATTAATTAGGGACCTAATAAATGACCCAGTTTGCAAAACTGTCTTTAATCTCACAGGGCAGTCCAGCTGTGTAGTCCAGAGAATAAGTTAATTTTAAATCACTACAGCATCAAACCATGGTTGGAGGAGCAGTTACTTTTTTTGATCTGCTTTCCCATCTCTAGCTCTTTTCTACAATCAGAGGGTCAACTCCTCAGACCGTTATCAGACTTATTTATCTATTGGGTAGAAAAGTTGTTAATGAATGTTAGAAATTCCTGTTTTGTCTCTGTGTATAAACATCCAGATGATGTGCTTTTATTTTTAAAATTATCACCAGGGAAATCTGTTTTCCTACTCCCTTGCTCTGAAATGTGGCACATTTTCTTAGACATCCCTGTAGGAAATACAACACTTGACTCAACATGTCAGCTTAATTTAGTCAGAGATAATAAAGGATTGGCCAGTCATAGTGCTGAGAGGAAAAAAAAAAAGTAACACTGAATATTCATATATTTCTATCTTGACTTGTGAGCAAGAAATCCTTTCCCTGGGAAAGGTTGGGAAGAAATTCTGAACTGCTTTTGAACTATGTTAATTTTTACCCATTTAGCAGAGGAAACTTTGTTGAAGTTGGCGCTGTTTAACATAGTCTCCTTTAGACCCTGCCAAGGACTGAGGAACACATTCATCCTATAAATCAATAAGTGTCTATTACAGTCACGTCTTTCATGCTGTTCCCTCTCCTTGATGCTGAGCTATATATATGGCTTGAAACTACATGTATCAACAAGACCATACACTATCACCCTGGAAATTCCTGTTCATATATGCCAAATACGTCCATTTTTTTTTTTCAGTTCAAATAGTATCAGACATTTGATATTAAAGTTTTTAAACACAAGTGATTAAGTAAGTGTCATTTATTTATTTTTATTTCTTGACCATATCAGCCATTAACTAACCTTCTTTTCCTTTGTGAAGATTAAAAAAAAACTGTTAGGACAGGGGCAAATAACAGCAGTACCAAAACACTAATCCTCTGATGTGTACTGTATTTCTTTTTTTGCTGTATTTTCAGTCTGTTTTAAACAGGAGCCAAGTAAGTAATTTACCAGGTAAACTTTACAAAGAAGCCTCCCTTCTTCTACCAGCAACAAACAGTAAATCAGGTGTAATCAACTATTGACAGCATGAATTCAAGTATTCCATCAGCAATGCCAAAAGCCCTTTCAGATGTAATAAAACATCAAACATGCAAGAGAATGTTCCTGGCCATACGGATTTTTTTTAAATAAAATCTAGGGACCTAGGCTAGTTTATTGCAAATAATACTGACTTCTCTGGAAGGATCACTCACCAAATACTAGCCTGGCTTCAATTTTTTAGTTATTATTTTCAATTTATATTTTTTTGCATGTGAGACCATGGCAAGGAACAACTTATGTTGCTCTGTGCATCCTTCTTTTTATATTCCTTTAAAGCTGCCTAACAAACAAGACTTGCTGTTTTAGTTTGTTATAGTTTCTACTAGTCCGATCCTGGAAGAGTCCTCCAAGCACAAAAATGCTTGTGCACTTGCCTTCCCTTCCAAATGTCAGAGAGCATCACCTTTCTTCTGACTTGGCTTCTTTTCACTGTGTTGAGCATCACTTAACATGAAGGGAAGGATAAGGTCAGAGCAACTTCATTGTATACGTTAAACGAGGTTACAAGCCTACGCGATTTATTTACAACAAAATAAATCATACTCTGTACTTTACATAAGTATGCTCAAAAATAAAATTAGCCAGATCCTGATAACAATCACTTCAGAATGAGAATGAGTCCTTTTGTTTCTTTCTCTGATGAAAATAGAACACTGCTTCGTAAATACTGGACAGGAGCTGCAAAAAGATGAGTTTTGAATCCAGGTGCATTCAGCCCCTCATGTTTCATGCCCTGTACCAGCATAAAGGAATGCTGAGACTCTCCCAGAGATTCCAACAGGCAAAAGAGTAGGAATGCTTAAGCTTTTAATATGCTCTCCCATATATAATTGAAAGGCACTTATTTGGGGAATAATTTACACACACCAGAATGCTGGATAGGTTGAGTTTCTATGTCTACAGTTTTCAGATTTGGCTTATTGTTACCTGTCAGTGATCGCAAATCAACTAAAAATTACTTCAGTAATGCACCATTGTTTAGTTTTAATATTGTACTTTTTTTTTAATGATCTGGCATAGTGTGAGATTCTCCTTCACATGGGGACAGTTTTGATTCCAAAGAACAATGCCAAGACATGATTTTGTTTTGAATAGAGGTGCCCTAAGAATGAATTGTAACCTATAGATAAGACAGTATTTCACCTTTTGTAAGGGTATAACTTGCCTCTCATTTTCTTGATCAGATTACTTTTCTAAAGAAAAATTGAATTTTTTTTTTGTCTCATTGAAAATATGCTATCTTTTAAATCATCCATCACATGAGTAGAAGAAATTTTAATCACAATTTCAGGGATTTTTCTCCTGCTTAACTCTCTCTGATCAGGTTACTGGAGAAAACAGCTGGATCATGTCTGCGCTCACCTTAGAAGCTATGCTCAAAACAACCTTGAATTCAGAGCACTGATTGGAGAGCCTCGAATGGGAAAGGTAGGAAGGGGCTTATGAGTAATATCTTCCTATGCAGCCTCATGAAAAGATTATTGTGGCTGCTAGATAAACAGTGGAAAAATAAATGTCTCCCTTTTCTTTATACCTTGGCCTGTTTGTGTGTGTAATTTGTTTTGTTGTTCCATTTTTTGCTCAGTCTTTTACTAAAGATTTTTTTCTGCTTTGTTTCCTATGGCATTTTCTATTCTCTCACCTCACAGCTATAAGAGAAGCAATAGGAGCCAGAAAGCCCTTGCTCAGCTGCTTTTATAGTGTCTCACAGCAGGCAATCAAGAAAAAGATGACATCACTGACATCGGTGTAGTTGGTCAGTTAAGTAAGCCCTGCTAGAATTGGGATGTAAGGATATGCTTGCCTCTGCTCCAGGTTGGATTATACCAGCAGATAGCAGCAATTCTCTTTGGCTATATAGTCTACTTCTAGTGTACACTATACCAGTATTGTAGGAACAGGATATTGATTTTCATAATGGAGATGTAGTTTCCAGGATGTCACCAAACAGCGTTAAAATTATTAAAGAAGGTGGAAGTTGGAGGTTCTTCCTAAAGAGTCCTAGAAGATAGGGCTGATATGGCTGAGACATTATTTGGTCCCTGTCCTGAGAGAGGATCAACCCTGCCTAAACTGTTCCTGACAGATGTTTGTCTTGAAGCTTTTCAAACTCACCAACAATGGAGATTTCACAATTGCCCCAGGCAGTCCATTTCTGCGCTCAATTACCCTTGCTGTTCAGCTACAGTACTGTATTGCTTTCTTTGGCAGCCCTTCTGGGTTAAGGAGTTGCACCGCCTCACACTGCTGCTTAGGTGCTGCCAGCATGCCTGTGGCAGTGTCCTGTGGACTGGATCGGAGACCGATCCAGGCTAAAAATAGCTCTGAGGGGAAAAAAAGGGCATCGGTGCTAATACAAAAGTAGGCTGGCCGTCAGCAGCTGGAAGTGGGATGCCAGCAGAAGTAGGGCTAGGTACTCCTTGAACTGGCATGTTTACTGGGAAGCTTTTTGCCAGTGTCTGACCTGAGTCTCCCTTGTTACAGTTCAAGCTCACTATTTCTTAGCCTGTCCTTACTGATGTGACACACCAGTCAAAAAAAACCCCAATTTTAGCACATAGAAACAAATACAGAAAAGTTTGTGAACATTGGTGGTCAGAAATGTAGTTGTCATTTGGTGGATTACACTTTTGGGAGGTATGACACTCCATCAGATACTTTGCATCTGAATTCTATATCCACTGAGACCTATTGGGTCCACCAGTATGTTCAGAAGCTGTAGTACAAGTATAAATAGAAAAGACACCTGCTTGATGGAGATGAAGTATAGGTCCACTGCAACTTGTTTCCTTTACTAGAGGATTCAAAAGGATATGCCTGAAAAATATTAA
>NW_010524549.1:6767-7405 GCF_000687285.1 Phaethon lepturus | reverse complement strand
TCCTGCTGCTTCTTGGCCTTTTGTCATCCTATTGTCTTGAAACCACTGGCCCCAAAAGTAACAGAAGTGATTCAAAGTAGATGCCAACTATCTGGGTTTAATGCTGCTTTTTCAGTTTTCATGTGGATTAGAAATATAATCGACCTTACCTCAAAATTCTCAACCTGCTGCAATATAACCTAAGCTTCCTTTCACTTCTTTATAATCCCCCATGCACTTATTTATGTATAACTTCAATAGCCTTCCCGCCAGCACTGCTGTCTCAATGAATTAATATAGAAAGTTGCCCATGTTTTACTGTGCTTCTACAGGCTGGTACAGCTAAAGCAGCAACCAGTTCTCCTGGAGTAGGGAGTGCTAAGGACAACATAGACTTTCACGCAGCTGCAACATCTGGGTGGAGAATGACTGAACTTTCATGAACTGTGGCATTATTACATCTTTTGGATTCATTTGGCATTTCAGTCATTCTGATATTTCCAGTTACTCAAAATACCACCTGCCCCTTGCTCAGTTAGATGGGAAGTGTTGGTACAATATCACAAGTAGGCAAAAGCCACATGTGTGATTTTGTGTATTGACTCCATAATAAACATCAACGACAAGACTTATTCCTAAAACTATTTCTGTGTACTTTT
>NW_010524549.1:0-6736 GCF_000687285.1 Phaethon lepturus | reverse complement strand
TCCCTCTAGATTAATTCTGCTACCATCCATGAAGATGACTATGAAGTCACTATTACACTGAATTACGCTCTTGCTATTAACAAGGTCAGTTTGGGTGATGAGGCCTGTTGTTAGGCAGCTGGTCTAAAGCTGTTGCTAGACCAGTACATGTAACGCTGATATATTTTAAATTCAGGTCTAAACAAGAAATTCTTTTGTTCAGAGGGTGTTCACTCATCACTTCAGAGAAAGGAATCTTACTCTTTTTCTGTTGGAGCTGGCTGAACAGGTATCTTTACCTGATTAAGCCAGACTTCATGGTTATGTTGCTATCAGCTTGCATTTCATTAGTTTGCTATTAATATTAACATTCTTCTTTCAGCTGATGCGCTTTGATCATCCTAGCACCCCTTAGCTCTTGATCTTAGAGCCCCCTTTTCTTCAGTCTGCACATTGTGCTCTTAAGAAACAAGCTTAATGATTTTCAATAGTTTGGAGATAACATTTGCCAGAGCTCCTGTTATCTGTATTCAAACACTCAAAATCCCTACCTCCAGAATTACTATGTTCCAAAAACCACCCACATACTCATTTCCAGCTTTCCAAAGATGAAAATCTATCATTTCAGAGATCCAAAATTCAGACTGTATCTCTTGTGCAGAATCTTTGAAAGCTTACCTTGCCAAGTGGTGCCTGAAAAGGTGTATCACATCATTTCACAAGAGAGGAGTTAACCAGATCTCTCAAGTGGTAGACACACTTTCATTTGGATGAGAATCTTCATTTCATTAAGTGAGGTTGTGTCATTTTTTTTTTTTAAATCAAAACAAATACCTAACACAAGGTTTAGAAAAAAATGCTATATTGTTTTGCCTCAAAACAGAGTTCAATTACAGATAATAATGACTTGTGCTAATTTGAGACCGATATTAAAAGCCTATATATTTTTTCATATGCAACACCACTGTGTCGTGCTACTAAGATTATAACAGCATTACATGCTACATCTAATTAACTGCCTTAATTTGATGGTTTTACAGGATATTCATGCTAATAAACCAGTGAAGTTCAGTAGTCATTACCTGAATACTGTGACAGAAGTCAGAGGTGGACAGGATGGCAGTCAGACTAGTTTTGGTGAGTTTTTTTTTTTCCCCTGTCTTTATGGTAGACCATAAACATAGTAGTCAATAACATGGAAGTAGCACTTGGAAGGTTAGACACTGGGACAGGCAAACTCATATATTGGTACATTCTGCACCTACTTAAGTAGATCTTTAAGTCTCAAAATGTGGCTGAGTTGAGATTTAAGCAAAGCACAGACTGTCACAAAGTCATGGAAATATGTCATCCCTAGAGGACAGCCAGAGAGGCCAGTAAACTGCAGCCACAGCTCATAGCAATGTTTTTATTCTAGTGATAAAGCTTCTCATACTTAGCATATTCTTTTCCAATAGGAGCCATAAATGTCAATATTATCTCTACTTCTGAGCTGTGCCAGGGACTTCAACTTTGGCACATTTGGCAAAGATGAGAAATTATGAAATACATTAGTTCTAGACCTAGTTTTCAGAGCTGCTTCACTTGCATCTCCCATTGGTGTCAGTAACAGCTCGGCATTTCAGGCATCTCATATTGGACTTTTCATTAAATCAGCTGTTTGTAAAGTCAGCATTAGAATTCAGAATTTCTATGGTATCATTTGACGTACTTCAATTAACGTATAAGTTCTGGCCAGTTTGTGCTTCCAATCTGAGACTTCGTGAGTGGAAGCCACAGCACTAGGACCTGGTTTTCTAAAGTGCAAATAATGTGACCATAATCCCAGGCACTCTAGTAGCACCAGCTCAAAGGGTTCCCACATGCTGCATAATTTGCTTATCAACCCTTCTCCACATTGGTAGATTACATCACTTAAAAATAATGGACACAAATATCTTTTCAAGGTCCTCTAGTGTTGTTCTTAAGTATTTGGGAGCTAAACAGTACTGAAAAATTGTAAGGTCTTTGGTCAAAACAATTCATGAATCTGATTCAAGCCTGTTGAATAGCTACAGCTAGTTAAAAAAAGACTCTAACCCCCCAAATTCCACATTTCATTGAATCTTCATTTCAAAATAGTAAGTTTTTAAGTCTGCCTGAGTGTAAACCTTTTGTTAAAACCAGTCTGATCTGCAATATTTCATCACTTTCTCTTGTAGAAAACTGACAAATATTGCTTTCATATCAACACAAAATAAAATATTTTTGTGGATAAATTATTTCCAGATCTCTCTCCCAAGTTCTTGTTAGGATACTGACTTTGCTTTGAATTAACACTTGTTTCCTTTTCTGGTAGGCAAAGATGATCATAATCTTTTCCATTCAAGAGGCAAAATAAAGAGAACAAAGTCAAGAACACTTACAGAAAAAGAAGATAAGCTCCCCGTACGTATCTTCTGACAGTACAGGAAAAACTACCTGTAGAGCAGCACTAACATGAAGGAGGGCATCCAATGGTAAAAATAGAAAGCTTTTAACACTGACTGGAAGCGGGGAATGACAGGGTGGCACAGGGAGGAAAGGGGACAAATGTCCAACCTGAAAATTGGTAGCTGTCATTTATTACAGAACTGGAAATAACTAAACTTTGTTCCTACTAAGAGCTTAATTAGATTTTGCTCTCATTTTTGGACCCATTCTGTTTTACTGACACAGCATTAGGCCTAAAGACTGTTGCAAACTGATTTTGTTACACCTTTTTCTCAGAAGCAACATCAGATGGAAGGATTAGCATCTTCCCTTGACCGTTACTACCTGGTTTGACTGCATAGGGCATGCACTTGGCTGTGGTAGAACTACTGTTTGCGCAGTCAGACTGTGATCTACACAACAAGCTTTTAAGTCAACTCAATTTTTCCATAAAGCTGAGATATCAGCACAACTGAGGGCTAGCTTAATGCAAGAAGCAAGGCTTTATTTCCGCTAGCGAAATATACTGGAAGCACTGCCTACTAAATGGATCACCAGTAATAGCATGGAAAACTTCAAAAGGGAAACGTGCATTAATCTCAGCTTGGATCACTTTGCCAACTCAACAGGTGGAAGGTGGAAGATACAGAGCTTTGTGATATGAGTCCAGAGATAAAAATTCTTGGTCAAGTGACTGGGCTTTCAAAAGGGGAGAGGAAGGAGGTGGAAAGGTGAAAAGAAATAAAAGGAGAAGGTTTTGCAGTTGGTTGGTTTGTTTCAAGATTTAGTTAACAAACTTTGGCAAGGCAAAACATATTAATTTCCTAAATAAAATACCTCCACAAGTTCTGAAAGCTTCAAACTTTAATTCCATAGCAAAGAACTTGCGCCCATGTTTACTGCAATGAACAGATCTTCATACAGCCCTGGAGAGGTGCACTGATATAAAGCTCATCAGTTGCAGGCACATTTGCTGAATTAAGACCTCAGTAGTGAGATATTAGCCTGGGTTATCCAAACACCTGATACTGGCTGTTTTCTGTGTTTCCACAGCCAGAGTCCAGACAACTACTGGATGAACTGGGTCCAAACGGGAAAGGAAGAATCACCTTGGTAGAACAATTTCTCAGTGAAGTAAGTTATTGCTGGCTGAAGTTTCCCTTTCCAACTCTTTGACCAGTTACTGCCTGGTATGTGACTTCATTTGTATGCTTAGAAGGCACCATCCTTGCAATACAACTGTCTTCACATTGAAAGTGCATTTCAGAAAAGAAACAGCCTATTTTACATTTATATATGTTCTCCCCAAATTTCTATTTTGACCAGTGTGTAAGGCATTCTCCTCTGGGTTTGCCAATGCCATATAGAAAGAAAAATATATTAATTTTATAGTTTAGGTCCTCTGTGTAGCAAAAGCAAGCATAACTTCTACCTTTTTGCTGCATAGTAAGGTGCATGCTGACTGTAGGATCTAGTTTGACTGCCTTTGTTACACACATTTACTCCGGTTTTGAACTAGGAGACAACAAAGATTTTCAGCAGACACCTGAAGAAACAATACCACACAATTTGAACATTTCTTTGTCTTAAGCACAAAGCCCGTTTGTGAACTTAAATTGGCATAATATTAAAGCAAGGTGGAAGCCAAAGAATCTTCATGGCTTTAACAGCTCACCTTCCCTCTCCTGTGCATTCTAGGGAGCTGACCCAAACTGCATCAGTGACGAAGACCGACCTGCTCTCACAGTTGCTGTCCTTAACAAGCACGTGGAAGCCATCTCCCTTCTTGTGCAGAAAGGTGCTGACATTGACCAGCAGTCAGGGCTGTAAGTAAGAACTGATTCTCTGCCTCAGGTTTTTTGAATTTTTACAAAAAAAGCACTTGTACTCCAATTTTAGAGAGGATTAACCTCCCACTCCTCCACAAATCAGTGGTCAAGGAGCTACTTTCAAAGCCAAATTTAAGAAAAAGAACAACCTGCAACTGAGCAAAGATAACAGTATTCACAGCCGTTCTTTCAGTTGCCAGCTTTGAAGATTTCTCAATAATTTCTGTTAGGAAAGCTGCTGTTCTATTCAACTCCTTTCTCCATCCACTTCAACTTAGTATGATAAAAAAATATCACCACGACTCCTAGTGTATTTTATATTTTCCTATTAATTTTCCTTCATTTAATTTGCTAGATCATTTCTCCATGTACCAGGACAGTTGTCTTAGGTAGTAAGTACATTGCTCATTCCTCCTACGCAGGCACAACAACACTGCTCTCCATGAGGCAGTTCTGCTTGGATTGGAGGGAGAGGAGTGCATCCGAGTCCTGTTACGGTAAGTACTGCACCTGGGCCTCTAGCTCAGCTACAGGCTGCGCACAGCCTACTTGCACAGATCTAGTTGGCAATACTGAAGGGCCAGAGCCTGGTCGAGGCTCAGCACTCTTATCTCACAGTTGTACCCCTGCAGGAGGCATCCAGAAATTCTGAAGTTACTCTGCATCAACATTTACCTACAAGCCATTTCACTAATTCAAGTAACTTGGAATGAATTTAAATAGTTTAAAACAATCTGTTCTTTATTTACAGCTGCAATGCAAGCATAAAAAAGAAGAATGCAAAAGGGCAATCGGCATATGATTTGGCTGTTACAGCTGGAAATAATGAAGTTATTTCATTGTTCACAAGTAAGCTTGAACAGGGAATGTTGGACAAACTTACAAAACCCAGGAACATTGGTCTTGTCAGTGTGTGACTGCAACCGCCTTTTCCCCAAGATGGAGCTGGAGGTTCTCCAGGTTTGGGAGTACCTAACCGCATGCATGCAGTTCTGTCTGCAGGCTTCACAACTCTGTACACTCAATTCAGGCCCTGTAGCAGCCAACTATTTTGCACAAGATTCCCCAATTCCTTCCCAGCAGTTCAGAGCACAATTCTTCACCATCTGCGCTCTGTTCTGCAAGATTTCTTTTCCTTTCCAAACTTGTGCAAGGAGAGGGCCAACGAAACCTTCCAAGACACAAGCACATTTTAGAGACCTGATGAACCCTGCTCAAGACAGTTTGACACTTGAGCAATAGCACTTCAGCTGTGCTTTGATTAGGTTATTTTCCATTTTGAAGTTAAAACTGCATTCAGTGCAGCTCATTGCATTAAAAGTCAGATTCTTTTCCACCAGAAAACTGAGTAAAATTGCTTTGCTGTTTTGTTTTCAACTTTTATTTATAAATGCATCAACATGAGGCAGCAGCCAACTACAAATAGAAGTTTACAAGGATACCAGGCACACTAAGACTTGGTATAATTATACATTATTAGCCACAATCCTAACCTCTGATGGAGTTTTAAGCCTCCTTACCCTTTTTATTTCCAAAAGTATCCAAAAAGCCTTGGTATATTCAGTATAATACTAGCAGTGCCTGCCAGCTCTTGAAAGAAACACAAGTTTTTGCACCAGAGCTACCAGCATCTCCAAAATGGAAACAGCTGGGTTTAAAAAAACAAAAACAACAAAGCAAACAAATAAAACCACAAGTAGTAATCCTTAATTAAACCAACAGGAAGAACAGGGGAATCCCTGCAGAAAAAGATTACGTATGCAGCACATCAAACCCCAGGTACTTCCCGGACAGACTCAGATGAGTGATGGAGAATTCAGTCCGCTTCTGAGACGGCCATTCTGAAAGCAGTCTCAGGAAACACAGACAGTCAAAGTGGCAGTGCCTGAGCACACGTACAAGACAGATGTCACCAGCAAGTGAGAAGCCACAGTAGCCTAGGAGACCAGATTCTCTATTTCACCACGCACTCTCTTGGCTGCATCTTCAACCTCGGTCACCTTATGGGAAATTTCTTTTTTCTGAAAAAAAATAAAAATAATACATTACTGTCTACCACTAAATTGAGCATTGTTCAGCTTCAAGGGAAAAGTGGGCTACATCTCCCATAAGGCAAAGGCTCAGAACCACGAGTCAGGAAGCAACAAACCACTTTAGCAGCACTGTGGTAGGGAACCAAAATCCCAGCTAAACAATCCCAAGACTAGAAACTAAATAACTCTTCCAGAGTCACGGGGGTGCAGAAGAACATTACAGTACTGATGCATACGTACAATTGCATTTTTCATTCGTTCTTTGTCCAGCTTCAGGAACTCCTGCAGCGTCAGGTTCACAGGATCTTTCTGAAGGGAGAGAAAAGTGCAACCCGCGGAGTGCTTTTTGTGTTCCTCCCTGAAAAGAGGGAAAAGTAAGAAAAGAAAAAAAAAGAACGAACAGCAGCTGACAGCAAGACACACAGAGCCGTTCTCCCCCGCTAG
>NW_010524548.1:0-5412 GCF_000687285.1 Phaethon lepturus | reverse complement strand
CATCCAGCCAGGGTCAACCCACCACAGGGACTTGTTTAAGGGGATCTGTTTAAGATGGGTTGCAGTGGTCCAGAGCATATGTTTCCACTTCTTCCTTGATAAAAGAATTCACTGTCATATGAATCAGCTGATCCACTTTTTACTTTTACTTAGATTTATCTTTTTACTTTTTTTAAGTCATTTTTTATTTTGGGAAGATGATCAGTTTTCAGTGGAAACATGCTCTGAACCACCTCTATTGAGAGCCTTGTGAAAGACATTGTATTTGAGGATTTAGTGATCTTGAACAAACCCTGTCTGCTCTATTGGGCCGCATACTTGAGGCCGGAGAAGCCCATATGTTAGCATGAGCAGTCACTGTAAAGGAACCTGCTGGAATGCCCCACGCCAGCCTGTACTGTGCCACTGGCAGGTGTTATGACAGAGATAACATTCCAGCCTGTCAGGAGAAGATCTAGGATTCTGTTTGTTACACAAAATAAGAGGCACCATGGCACGGGAGGGAAAAAGAACCTTTCCATGGATGGAATCTGTGCAGTGTGCTTCACAAACATGGGGTTCCCAGCATCCAAAGGGACATAAGATTTACTATCTATATTGTGGAGTAACAGGGCATGGACTCTGGCGGGGTTTCAGGCCAAAGACCTTTATTGCTACAAGTGTCCGCTTTTTATGCAGTTACAGCTCTTTCACGCGCCACAAAATACGTCCTGGTTGGTTACCACACACAGTCCACGCGCTTCTCCACAGTCAGGATTCGCTGCCTGCAGGGGTCCACGCGTTCCTTTGCTTCCTCTTAGTTGTTTACCACAGCTCCTTCTCCTCAAGGCCGAGCCCTGCAGGTGTCCAGCTGTTTACCAGCTTCTCAATGCCACAGCTCCTTCTCCTTAAGGTCGAGCCCTTGCAGGGTGATCCCAACACTATATTCCTCTTTTTATTCTATCACATTAAAACAGCTATTTTTTTAAGTCATATGTTGTCAGGCCTTTCTTATTAAGATCCAGGAAGAACACTGCACCATCTCTCTCTTATTTCCCCCTCACCCCCAGTGCAGCACGCCACCACAATCTTAAGCTATGTTCCAATTCTGGGGTGCCAGGCACCTAAAAATACCTTGACTATAAATAAATAAAAATACGACGACTATAACTGTAACATGTCACAGAAAGAATAGAATTTGCCTGTATTTCTAGCCAAAAAACTTTCTTTAATCCACTTAGTGTAAATATTCTTGAAAGATTTTGAATGTAGAGCAACCAACGTAGGAGAAGAAAAAAAACAGGAGGAAAAAAAGCCATTTTGGAAGGTGCCCACATAATAGTGATGGTTACTGTATCGGGTTTTTAAAACTTAAAGTTGTTGAAGTGGTATGTGCTAAGATTCAACAATAAGCTACACTTTATAAAATACCTCCAACCACGCATCTAGCTACTATATAAGAATTACTTAAAGCTTATATCCCATCATTAGATATCACTAGATACATTTTTCTAGGTCATCCTGTATTAACAGGAACAGATGCAATAGGTCAAGTCATTCCAGGCATCAGAGGTCAAATACTTCAAATTCCACTCCAACAGGAACAGGTTTATAGTTATTATTGCACGCACTGATAATGTGCTAAGCAAAGAGCCAGTAACCACACCATCTTGCTCTAACTTGAGTTTTTCCAATGACCTTAAAACATGTCTAATTATGAACAGCAGTTGACTTGTACAATTCTCAGTGTACAGTAATAGAAATAACAATCAAATGTCAGGTGAATAAACACTTTTGAAGGTAATGTGATCACATTCATATATTAATTTGTATTTTCCCCATGCAATATTCACAGGGTCTTTTTGTCTTATCCAAACTTTTTTTCCCTTTCAAACTAAAACAAGGACTAATGTTTCAGGACATGAAAAGAAATTATGTAAACATAAAACATCCAAGGAATAGTTGAAACCTTTCACAATTTCAAACACAGTTGTATCTCATCTAACACAGGGTGATTTAGTTGCATATCACACCACTGATGGAACTATTCTTTTCATATATGCAGCCTTAACAAAAAAAAAAATAAAAAAAGAAATCAAAATCACAAAGCATTTATTCACCCAGTGTTGAGGCGGTAGCATGTGTTTTATTATATCCTATCCAATCACTTTTTAAAAAAAATACATAAAGTTTTTAGTGTATCATGTTTTCCATAACCCCAAAATAAAGGCATTTTTAAGCTATTGCTGCATATTATACAACATTATATCCGAGGTTTGATTCCGATACCTAACTTCAATGCAAAATTCAAGTCCACTAACCTCATTTTTGGAATAATATTGAGCTAAACAGTCCAATTCAACACATTCAAACATTAAGAAAAATTAGAGACATGTATGTGACAGCCAGGTAATACAGTTTACTCCACTGTGTACCAATTTTGACAGTACACAGAACTGACTTAATGGAAAAAAAAAAAAGTTAAAATTTTTGAAAGAAATGTTTCTGTTGTGATTAAAGCTACTCAACAAGTGATATCCAGGCTTCAGATTATAGTGGACACTATCAAAATTAAATCATGTTTTTATCCGACTCTTGCACCTAAACTGCACCATTTGTATAATGAAACAAAAAAATACTTAAGATCAGTTGCTGAAACATAAGGGTAAAGCATATAGGTACAGTCAAGAATATTGTGTGCAGGCATAAAAAGAAAGTACTAGCTTTTTTGTTTTATAATTTTAGGGAAGCTTGCACCTCAAAAATGGGACTGCAATATTGCAAGTTCAATACGAAATAGAAGGATATTATACATAATTCTGAATAGAATATACATTAAGCTTTTTAATATCCCTGTGGCCTTTTAACTCATTTTTGAAGTGTCAAAGGTTCTCAGTTCTGAAAGAGTAGTTTATGAGTTTACAACAGAGACAAGAAGAATTTTTTTTTTTTTTAATTACCACACCATTTTCAAGTGAGATCATCTTAGATCAATTAATCAGAGTGTCCAAGTGCCACTTGGACATGTGTATGTATAAAACTTGACAATTTTTTGCTGGAAATAATACAGGCAATTAATGAGGATTTAGCATTCTTTCTCTGCTTGCTGAAAACTAGTTTAAGTGGAGTCTTTTGAATTAGAGTTAATAACTCAATGTTTTTCATCTTAGTTTTGTCTGTGTGCACTCAAAAATTGGTCAGAGTTCATTTATTACTCCAGAACTATCTGAAGAAGTTTAGCTTTATTTCGACTAGTTCAAGCTACTTGTATGTACATACATTTACTATCTTCCACATCCAAATAAAACAAGATTTTTTTTTCACAATACATAAACTAAAGACATGAGCAGTGGAAGCAATGCAGCTACAAATCTACCAAAAAGATACCCCAAAATATTTAAAACATTTCCTGACCATTAACAGAAGAGAGTGGCAATTATATGCACAAGGCCATAATGTATCAGTGCACCAAACAGGGGAAATATAAAAGTTCACAGCACTCACGCAATGCAATATTAGCATCAAATGGGCTTCTTAATAGGAAAATAATTTAATAAAAAGCTTTGCATGTGTCTAATGGATGCAATATAACTGTCCAGTGCTGGTGCTGTATTGCTTGATAAAAATCAAACTATCTCTGGTCTTAAATCTGACATGCCGCAGCAGCACAAGTACAGAGACTGCACAGCTTCAGTGACAAAGTAACAAGATTCCCAATTTTATTGCATTTTTAAAAACAACTTGGAGATTTAAGTTTTTTAATAGAGAAAGCACATTTCCCGAGTAGCCTGTTTAGAAGTTATTTAGTAAAACATTGTAAAAGAGGAAATGCATTATATTTTAATGTAGAAAAGCAAATACACACAAGTATAAAATTTAGCAGGTTTTAAAGGTGGAGATTTACCAGGCAGGTGGAGAATTACCATCATCATGTAGTATCAGGCTTGCAACATTTTTACAGATAAGCAAAGTATACAATTGGATATTATTTTTTTTTAATAGCAAATCAAAACAGCGCAATACGTCTTGCAACTACAGTTCATCACATTAGTTTGTTTATAATCCAATACATTCAGCCTAAAAATTAAAGTCAAATCAAATCTTCATGAGTATTGTCTTTCACATCAGACACTGGGTTGGATTCTTTTAAAGCATTAATACCACAGATGGGTAATCTTATCAGTAAAGTCAAACTCAATTTGGATTAAAGTCAGCAAAACCAAGAGAGGTTTAATACAAGTATCAGAAAACATTGTTTACTCTATATTTCAAATTGGGGGTGTCTCATAACTTTTGAGGTCTGTTTTGTGATTGTAATCAATGAGGAGAGGCAGACATTTGGATTTTTCACATATGTAGTTCCTTTGTACCTACAATTAATTGGAGAACAGTAATTTCACAAGAGAATAGCACAATGACCTGAAGCATTAGCACTACCAGTTATGATCCAACACGGGTTGTCGTGGTTCTTTTATCCGAGAAGAAGCTTTTGAGGAGAAATACCTGCCCAATACTAACTACAAGAAGAATGATTGCTTCCCCTATTGACCAATAGGCTACTCTTGTGTTTAAATCCTCTGCTCTGCTGCGGCCTTGTGCTTCTCTCAGCCGGAAATGAGTCTGATAATCAATGACAGACTTCAAAGCTTCATGAATTGAAACACACGCAGACTCCATCTAGAGAAGCAAACAAATACACAGATCAGGTAAGAACCCTTCTAGTGCTTGTTCTGTGAAGTTCTGTGGTTTGATATTTAAAATTAGGATTCACAGCTTTACAGATTATCTCAGTCCACTATCAGATTGAAATATTATAAATCTAATGTATTAATCAAGTTTTACACACAGGAATGTGACTGACTTAAGTATCAAAGTGTGCAAAACAGCAGACCCAATAGAAAGTAATGCACTCTAAGAACCACAAACTGAATATTAAAATTCATGCATATTCGGGTTCAGAAGTGAATATAAAAACTGTATTGAAATGTCAGTGATCCAACATCTGTTAATTCCACATATACCAGCAAAACAAGCAGTAAATCTCTCTCCAGATTTAGACAGCTAGTAAGTTTCATATATCATTAAGATGTGCATAGCAGATATTAAAACACTTTCAGATTTCAAAAGTATGTGATTCTTCATCGCATAATTCTCAAACTTCAGTTTCACAAAAGCCTGAAATGTAGATTGCTATCCTCAACATGTTCTTTTGGCGTGAGACCCTTCTATTAGTCACATATGTAAAAAGTGATTAGAGAAAGGACAACTCTTATCTTTCAGTGTTCCTGGATGCTCCCTACCATATACACATAACAAACACTTAAGACCAAATTGCCCAACTGCACTTGTCACCTTTCATAAAAATCACATTCCCTTTTCTAACCTGAAAACAACTCATAATGCAGCAGGAAACAGTTAAGGACCTGTTAAGCC
>NW_010524547.1:0-502 GCF_000687285.1 Phaethon lepturus | reverse complement strand
GAACATACCTCAGCTACGCCTACATTTGCACGCATAAAGAATAACTCTTGCTTGTCTGATAACAACCCCATCCCTGATACCAAAATTTTGCAACATAAACCCAATGCAACAGTTTAATAAGTGTGTGTGTGGGGGGAGGATGAATGAGGGGGGGAGAGAGAGACAACGAGGGAGAGAGAATGTGAATGCCCACTCAGTCTCTGAGCTGCAGCTACTTTGCAAATATTGCCCTCTAGTCTTGGAATAGAATATTTCAGTTGGAAGGTGTCCAACACTACACACCATCTCCCCTGCCCTGAGAGACTGTTATGACAGATGGAACCCAAAGGCATAGACCAAATGAACTCAATGGACGTTTTAGAGGGATAGCCCATAGACTAAGGGAATGATACCTGTGTGTATATATGTATGGGATCATCCAGCTAGACCGGTTTTGGAGCACAAAGGCCAGACGCCGGGAGTTGTGAATTTTCTCACCTTGACAGATCCTTATCTATGCAGA
>NW_010524546.1:3688-8251 GCF_000687285.1 Phaethon lepturus | reverse complement strand
GGCGCAGGGAAGGGGCACTCACCGCTGACAGCCACCACAGCTACCTGCTTTCGAAGCAGTTTCCTCCCCCCCGCCCCGAGAACCACCCCAGGGCCATCTCTGACTGGGAAAGTCGGGGCTCATGCGCAGGGCTGCTGCAGTCACAGCACTCTGCTGAGGCTGGCAGGGCTCTGTCCTTGCCCACAGATACCTCGATATGTGCCAGGAGCCCTTCACGGCCTTCCCTGGGGGGATGCCAAGGAGGAGCTGACAACACCTTTTTTTTCCTCCCCTTCTCCTAAACGGGGTGGATCTTTCACTGATTTGGTGACATGTTCTTTCATAAGAAAATGAGAGCATTTTTGCCAGCAGAACCCATGTCTGTTCGCACCCAAGACCTGCAGCGATCCGTACTGACCCTGCCTGCATGGGCTGGCCAACGGCCACGGGACCAGGAGTTTGCTTTCTGAAAGCGGCCAGAGCCACACAAACGCCGCACCTGGCAGTCCCACGTAGGGCCTGCAGTGGCTGACGTCTCTGGGTATTTGATCGCCCCTCGCCAGGGCAGGGTGTAGGCTTCATCCTCCTCTAGCACCCACCTGAAAACAGCAGGTCTGCTGGGACAGGCCAGTGAGCGCTCGGCATGACGTCAAGGGTGTTACGAGGAGGGGTTGCGTCATACTTGCAAAACACCCACGAGGGAAGGAAGCCAACCTCTCCTCTGCAGAGGGGTGCGCGTGGAGGCACGCCACAGCGCTTCCCTCGCAGCCTGCGCACCCCAGCCCAGCCCGGTGTGACAAGCGCCGGTACCGGGCGAGCATCACGCTGCGCCGGTTCCCGAAGTCCTGCCTCACAGCCTGTGCCAAAAGCATCTGCTTTAGACTTATGACTTCCTCAGGGAAGTCACAGCCTCGGCAGGGACCTCCCGGCAGCGCTCAGGCTTTCCCCAGCCTTCCTGGAAAAAGGAAGAGGTAAGTTCGGAGCCTGCACTACGCACTACTGAGTTGACTCAGCAGCAGCA
This sequence comes from Phaethon lepturus, assembly GCF_000687285.1. Taxonomy (NCBI): domain Eukaryota; kingdom Metazoa; phylum Chordata; class Aves; order Phaethontiformes; family Phaethontidae; genus Phaethon; species Phaethon lepturus. The sequence goes on along the minus strand of NW_010524546.1, from coordinate 7,251 downwards.
CCCACGCTGCCGTGTCCGTCCAGCAAGGGGATTTGCACGTGCTTTTCTCCAGCCCGAGTCCATTTAAAATCAATTTATCACTCCCCCAGCAGCTTTCTTTGCTGGAAGAGGGCACAGAGCTCAGATGCTAGTAGCTGCAAGCCCGTGCACCAATTGTACCTTGCAACCTATGAACACACGCAAAAAAAACTAAAAAAAGACCTACAAAATCACCCCCAAACCTCTTCCTACAGCTGCACTATGCATGGAAGGTGTGTTGTAAAGTCTAATGTAGAGCACAGCTGGGGCAGCAAGAAAGATCTATGCCACAGGTCAAGGATTTGGGCTAGAGTCTTACTAAACCCAGCTGCACTGAAATATAAATGCAGTTTAATAAGGTGAAAGTTCTCTCAGACAAGGCCTGAGCTCTGATTGCTGCAGAAGACTTAGAAATGAAAACTTTCGGTTAATAAATTGGCTCTTGATCCCATATCCAGTGATATTCTGTAACAAAAGCACTTCTAATTAATATACTGATAGACTTTCTCAAGAGGCACTTCCCCCTTATAGTCTGAAATAACCTATTCAAATATGCAGCGACTTAGAGTGATAATTTATGAAAGAGAAAGACTACTAATTTTAGTTAACAGAATTTCCCTTTTTAAAGACAAGCTTTTTATGAGAGGGGAAGAAAATCCAGCGGGTATATTTGGTACATGATGTGACAAATATGTATACCTCAGACTCTAGCACATTCCCTTGTGCCCGGAGACAAATACATCCATTAAATAAATTTGATTATATCCTTCCTCTTCCTGCCAGCAATAATGTCTCCAACAAGCCTCATTTAACCTAGAAAGGGAAAGTTTTCATATTTTCTTAATTTCCAGTCCTTGTTATCTTCTCTTTCTCTGCAAAGTCTTAATAGCCTCTTTCATAACAATCAAGAGAAGCTTGGGGAGTTACTCTCACCTAATTAAGCCTTATTTTTTATAACAATTCCACAGAATACATGACAGCAAACACTGCAGCTCTCATTTTTAATGTAATACAACAGAGGATCTACAACTGGTAACAAAAACCCAAAAGAAACCTTGTGCATACTTATTCATTATTCAACATAAGCAGCCTCTGAGAGCTGCAGAGGAGGAACGCTGCCTGATATCACAGGCCAGCTTTTTTCAGCTCAATATTTTGAATGATCTTGTGGAAATTGGTTGTGCCCTAGTGTGCTTACCCGGGGGGGGCGGGGGGGGGGGTAGTATTTCCCAACACTTCCTTTTTCTGAGCTAGGAAACTGCCACAACGGCATGCTGGCACCCAGCCCACCTGAGTGAGAGGCTAAGCAAGCGTGAGAAAGCAAACGTAACGATCAACATCTCAAGCTCAAAAAAACATCCACTCCAGGCTTTTATCAACCCAAACACCCCCCATTCCAAGGTTTAAAATCCACTGACTTTGCTCATATATATTTATTTAAGTATATATATATAATGTAACCAGCTCTCAGCAGCAGTGTAACCTGAAGAAGAGCCTGAGGGGCAAAAAATTTTTTATTAATCTTTTTACCTTTGGTCTAGAACAGAGACAGGAGAGCTGCATGTGAAAAACCTTCACCAACCCAAGTCCCAGGCTCCGTCCCCAGGAGAGCCCTAGGCTCAGCCCTGGTTATATATATGCCCTATCCCATGATGGGATTTGCAGGGAGGCTGGAAAGGAATGAGGAGCACCTGCAGGCACCCTGCAGGATGCAACCCATTGTATTTCCTTGCAAAACACCCGTTAGCAAGGATCACTCGCACTTGTACTTAATTGCCTTTTACAGCCCTAAATCAATGTTCAAATTCCAGTGTCTGAGATGGTGTCTTAAAAACTGCTTCCTGGCTCCTTCTTCTGTAATCTGGGGTTAGTGAAGGAGCAGACAAAGAATCGTCATGTTTTTCACACAATCATAAATCTCTGTCTCTTCATTAAGTTTTTTTCCCTCATCAGGCCTGGCTGCTGGGTTATGCTTCCCCCCGGCTCCCTGATACATGGAGCACCCCGGGACTGGGCTCGCCTTCCCCATCCTGCCCGTTGGAATGTGGGGCATCCTCGCTGCAGGTGCTGGGAAGGCTGACTCCCAAAGGATTTCTGTATCTGAAAGCTGGAAGCGATGGTGAGACCCACAACAGTTCACACTCCCCCAGACAGGGGGAAAAAGGTACACAATTCAGTTTTTATTAATAAAATATAACAGTAGATGTATAGCAGGAAAGATACCTGTGCATCTTAACACCAGCTTGCCGGGAGGGATCTCCTGCCCTGTCCACATCTGTGGGACAAGTCAAGGGTTCTCAGAGGACATTTTGGAGTCAACATCACCTTACCCATCCCCTCCTGGGGGTAGAGAGGAGTAAGGAGCGGTTAAAAAAATGAAGTGTAATTGCTGGCTAAGCCCAGGCAGCGGGCAGAAAGGAAAGCGTAAAGAAGTGGGAGAAAGCACAGCAGGGCCATGGGTGCAGCCCGAGGGGCCGGCAGCCTCGCCACGCGGTCCCGTCTGCCAGGCTCTCCCCCGTGGCCCGGAAAGGTTGGTGATGTACATGGAAGGGCTCAGCAGCGTTTTTAGCACTGACCAAGCAATGCTCGTCCCACCTCCCTTCTCAAAGAGCAGTAGTCTCCTTCCTACCCTCCAACTTTCATCCCATACAGTTAAATTTTGATGGCGGTAACAGGCATCAGGAAAAAGACCGCTTGTGCAAAGCGACGTCGGCGTGAGGAGGTGGGTGGGACCAGCCATGCCCCGGTGTGGGGCTATGCCCACAGGCACTCGCTGAAACACTTCTTCATCTGCTCCTGGCACCGTACTGTCCCGATCCAATGGCGGGGGAGGTTTTGATACGATCCCGAGAGCAAGATTAAGACACAAACGAGGTCAAATGCCGTATACTCAAGACACCTTTTATTATCAAAAGTAAAGAATTAGTAGCGATAGGACAGAATGGAGTAAAAAGACAGAAATCAAGCAAGCATTTGGGATAGAGTTGCAAGGATAGTCACCACCATGGATCCGCGGGGTCCAAGTCTCTCGATGTTTTCGGTGGTGGGTGATCGTGCTCGGAGGCGGCCGGCGCGCACAAGGGCTTGTCTTGGCAGTCCCTTTTTATTCTCATTCAAGGCCTGCAATTTAGCACATCTTCACATTCCTGCATATACACATACACTTCACAGGGGCTGCAGCCCCACGTTCCTCACACGACTAGCACATGCCTTGTCTTCAGATTCCTGCACATACACATACCCTTCGCGGTGGGTGGCTCCAGCCCCGCTCCTCACACGACTATGGCATGTCTTGTAGCCGTTAATTTGGCAGGGTGTTTTTCATCCTTGTAGCCATTACCTTGGCAGGGGGTTTTTCATCAACCAGCGATCTCCGTGGCCATGCAGCCATCCTTATCTTAAATATACAGTCTTCGAGGCAAATGTTTTACCATTCAGTCTCTCACAGGTACAAATCATCACCAACTTTTGCAAAGCTCAGACAAGCGCAGCCTCCCTCCCTCCATCCTTCAGGCTTAGAAGGACACATGCCACGGAGAGAGCTG
>NW_010524546.1:2839-3654 GCF_000687285.1 Phaethon lepturus | reverse complement strand
CCGCCGAGGGGAAGCGGGCTGCAGGCACGCAAAACTCACGCATGCTTCTGCATCACTGGTTTGCAACAAATGCAGCCGCAGCCCAGGCTGGGGCACCACGAAAAGGCTCGTGGGAGCGGGAGCCAGGTTTTGCCTAACCCGATCCTCCTGAGGCTGCTCCTCTGGAAACTTGAAAAGGATGTGCTAGGTAATATAAAAATACTTAAATGCGAAGCAGTTACATCACCCAGCTGGCTCCAGTCCTCCCTGCAGAAAATACCACTGATACCATTTACTTTCTGCATCAATAGACAAGAAGAAGGGTCTCCCCGGGGCAGTTGATGTTGCACCGCTTCGTGCTTCTTGGCACATCTGGGGCTTTCCAACAAACCAAAGATTCATGGGAGGATGCCACTCACCGCTACCTCATTTTTGGGGACGTCTCCTCAAGGCAAGCACGGCTGCTGGGCACTACCCCTGGCCTCGGCCCCCCCGCCGGCAGACCGGACGCGCCGGGACAGGCCTGGGCAGAGCTGCACCTCACCCTGCTGGCATGCCACCGAGGGCCATGCCTGCCAGAGACCTCCTCCCCTTGCTGGTTATTCAGCTTTCGGGCTGTAAGATGAAGAGCAGGAGGAGAACGATGGAAAAAGGAACCCTGCCCGCCCTGCCTGCACCAGGCGTGCACCCCCTGCTACAGCCACTGCTTTTCACGCATGGCAGGAGCAGCCCCACACGTTACCCCGTGGCCATTAATTAATATATTTTGGTTTATCTTTGATCATGTAGATCTCATTTCTGAGATGTTTCTGGCTTTGAGATAGATCATTTTTAGC
>NW_010524546.1:2451-2743 GCF_000687285.1 Phaethon lepturus | reverse complement strand
GTTTAGCCACTACAGCCATGGAAGCACCAGGACAAGGGAGTTTGATTTCAAAATATATTTGAACTGCCTGTCTGCACCACTCACTGGAGATCATTGTGTTAGGGGAAAGCGCCTTATGGGTTTCTTACAGCTGGCTCCCAGGGGAAGGTCCATGCAGCTGCCCAGAAGCTCCAGTTGGGCCAGTTCTGCCTTTGGGCTTGTCTTGCTGGCCATCTTCTCCGGCTTTGGGTGTCACACGGGGCACGCTGTGGCCCCACATGGCTGCCGGGGCCCCTGCCGAGGGGCCACACCG
>NW_010524546.1:469-2070 GCF_000687285.1 Phaethon lepturus | reverse complement strand
GATGTCCACCAGCAGAGACAAGGGTTTACTGAAAGTGCTGTATTTACAGGCCAGTATTAATTTGTTGCTCTTGTTATTTACAATTTATTTACAATTAATGCCTACAGTCACTAACAAATGAATCTGGCAGAGTTGGACAGAACTTGCCAGCAGACTGGCAAGGCAGAGGAGCCGGAGTTTCTCTTCTTTTCCTTTTTCAGCCCTGCCGAGGGAAGGGCTTTAGTGATTTTTCTTGCCCTGGACCACAGAGGCATTGCCTGTTACCCGCGGTCAGGGGAGCGGAGGTGACACGCTCTGCTGCTGAGCACAGTTCCAGCCCTAACGCTGTCGCAGCCGGGAAGGCAAAGCTGCCGCGCTCCTGCCTCCACGTGAAGTGCTTCCAGGCCCGACGGCTGGTTTCCCTGCACATGGAGCCAGCCGGAGCCGCCCAGCACAGCCCAGTCCGTGTGCGTTGCAGACGGGTTGTGCTGGGATGCGGGTGCTGCTCTTTCTCCCATCTCAGAGCTGAGCTGAGCACAGATTGGGGACTGCCCGGAGCCACAGGGTGCCAGCCCGTCAGTGACGCAGGAGGATTTTGTGTCACCCGCAGGTCACCCCTGTCCCTCCTGGGAGGATGGTGGGACCAGGAGGAACGATCCTGCAGAAGGAGCCTCCAGCAGCCTCCACCACCAGCTGCCATTGAACTCAGTCCTCGCTGACGGGCTGCAAAGATGCAGAAACACGGGCGTCACCCTCTTCCACCGTGCGAGGGGGCTCCTCCCAGACATGGCTGGGGACGGATGAAGCCCTTCGGCAGACCACCCATGACTGCCCTCCCACCTTCACCAGCAGGAAATTAGACTTGTCCAGGCTGCAGCCAGGGACTGAATGGGGGGGCCGTGTCAGCCCTGACCTGCGATGACAGTTCTGCCTGGACATAGGTCAATTCAAGAGACCGTCTTTCCCCCCTGGGATATTTGCTTCGATCTTCCTCTCTTCCACAGACTCGGTCAGGTTCAGAATACTAACACGGGGCTGGCAAGCGGCCGGCTGTTCCCTTTTCAGATGAGTTTGCAGCCTGGCTGCCAGAGAGGCATCTTACAAAGGGACTTTTGGCTTGCTCCTGCGGATCCCTGGTTTTCAAGCCATGCAGAGGACAACGATGCTGTTCATGTCCCAGGAAACGTTGCCCAGGACTCCCAGCCGTGGCCAAGCACCCCAGAAGCCCTGCACGAGTGTGGGTCCCACTGCCACTGCAGTCTGGGGTCCCCTGGGACCACTCATCCCTTGGGATGTGCCTTCCCGGCTCAGGGGGCGATGGTGGATTGCTGCTTCCTCTGCTCCTGCCTCATCTTCAGAGCCAGCATCGCCCGGCGGTACAAGTCTGGGGAGGAAGAGAAGCGGTCAGACGCTAAACCCCAGAAGCCCTGCACGAGTGTGGGTCCCACTGCCACTGCAGTCTGGGGTCCCCTGGGACCACTCATCCCTTGGGATGTGCCTTCCCGGCTCAGGGGGCGATGGTGGATTGCTGCTTCCTCTGCTCCTGCCTCATCTTCAGAGCCAGCATCGCCCGGCGGTACAAGTCTGGGGAGGAAGAGAAGCGGTCAGACGCTAACACAGGG
>NW_010524546.1:0-397 GCF_000687285.1 Phaethon lepturus | reverse complement strand
CCATGGCCCCCCCGAATCCCACCGGAAGCCAGGGGCACCAGCATCTGCCTCCCCAGCAGCCCCCACCTTGCCCTGCGGCAGCACTTGCTTGTGCCCCTGTCTCCACACCAAGCACCCCACGGCCAAGGACTCCTTCACAGCTCATGCCCCACTGCCAGCAGGCCAGACCCCCCAACGCTTTTCAGCAAAATCTGTCCTGAAAAATACCAACCAAAGGTGCTTGAGACCTCATGCTGCTGCTCCACAGCAGGTTCCTGCGACTTGATTTTATTCTTGACTTTCTTCTTCTTTTTCTTTTTCATGCCCTGCACTGGATGGAGAAATACAAAATTTCAGGCACTACATCTGGGCAAGGATGCATTTGTCACCAAACCAGCTGAGAGGACTGCTGCTGGCA
>NW_010524545.1:591-809 GCF_000687285.1 Phaethon lepturus | reverse complement strand
CCAAGCGGATGAAGAAGAGCAAACAGCCCCTGCAGGTGACGAAGGACCTGGGACGCTGGAAACCCGCTGACGACCTTCTGCTCATCAACGCCGTGCTGCAGGTAGCGGCCCCGGGGGGCTGCCTGTCCCCTGGGGACCCTCACAGGGAGGTATTTGCTGCCGATGTGTTTTGGGGCTGGCCCCCAGGGGCTGGCCTCCCAACCACGGGACTTTTTAGA
>NW_010524545.1:259-557 GCF_000687285.1 Phaethon lepturus | reverse complement strand
TTTGGGGCTGGCCCCCAGGGTCTGGCCTCTCACCCACGGGCTTTTTTAGACCAATGACTTGACCTCCGTGCACTTGGGGGTGAAGTTCAGCTGCCGCTTCAACCTGCGGGAGATCCAGGAGCGGTGGTATGCGCTCCTCTACGACCCCATCATCTCCAAGTGAGTGCGGGGCAGGTCCGGAGGGGCAGAGCTGTCCTGGGGGGGGCCACGGGGGCTTCTCACACCACGTCCCCCCCAGGCTGGCCTGCCAGGCCATGCGGCAGCTGCACCCCCAGGCCCACCCCGCCATCCAGCGGAA
>NW_010524545.1:0-214 GCF_000687285.1 Phaethon lepturus | reverse complement strand
CGGGGGCGGAGCGGGCTGGAGGGCGGGGGGCTCCAGTCTGGGGCCTCGGGCTCTCGATGGGGGTCCTTGGTGCCACGTGTCCCTCCTCCCCTCCGCAGACCAGCCAGCCCACGCTCGACACTTTCCAGGAGCTGCTCCACAAACACCCAGATGTCTTCTACCCGTCCCGGACAGCCAAGGCCCTGCAGCTCCACTGGCAGCTCATGAAACAGTA
>NW_010524544.1:1105-1314 GCF_000687285.1 Phaethon lepturus | reverse complement strand
AGGAGCCTCTGGTCTCTGGTGTCGATGCAATGCACGTCCCGAACCTTCATCCCCCCGCCGCAGCTCCGGGAGCACTGGGAACGACACGGGCATCACGCCGGGGCAGGGCGGCGCGGGCTGGTAAGGGGGAATCGCTCCGGCAAAGGGAGGTGACCCAAGAGACACGCCCTGCCTGGGGCTGGGTTGAGTTGATACTCAAACTCTTTTCT
>NW_010524544.1:0-1022 GCF_000687285.1 Phaethon lepturus | reverse complement strand
CTTCCAGTTGTAAGAGCAACAAAGTCTTTCCTTACAACTGATGACCTCCCACCGGCACGGCCAAGAAACGCCGCCCACGCAGAGCAGGGAGCGTTGCTCCCCCCCGTTGAACCTACTGGATTCACCCACCCCCCTGCAAACACCCCGGTAGTGCAGGTTGGCAAGAATGTTTTCCAGAAACTTTCAAACCATGCTTTGTTTAGCGTTTGCAAATTCCTGGCTTTTTAGCCAGCCCAAGAGCAGGAAAAATGAAAAGATTATTGTGCGATGGCGTAGTTTAATCCCTGTGGCAAATGCAAATCTTTACCCTCTGCCTTTGTGAGCCGTGGGGCAAGAGCGCGCCCCGAGAGCGGGTAACGCTCCACTCCAGCCACAGGGCAGGCACCATTTTTCTGTGGATTTTTCGGGACCCTCCCCGCCACCTGCACGCACGCTTACCTTACTCCAGTTGCCCACGCGCCACGACGAACACGGTCTCAGGGAACACCTCCGAGCGGGGACGGGTTTGTTCACAGCGGTGCAGCCGTCGTCACTGCCGGTGCTGCAGCGCACGGTCCTCCAGATCGCACCCACGCCGCAGGTGGCCGAGCACTGCAACACACGGGGCAGACTCCGGCTCCTCTCCTCTCCGCCGGCTCCTCTCCTCTCCGCCGGCCCCCGCGGGGCCATCCCTTGATGCCCTTGATGTCCCTGATGCCCCCAATGCCCTTGGTGCCCCGTGGCTGGCTCTGGCCAAGGACGGAGCCCAGTGACCCTGCGGGGACTCGGCTCGTCGCCCCGCCCTGTGGGCTCCGGGGTGTGCGGAGGCAGGGCCGCGGGATGAGGAGAGAGGCACTGCCTGGCCGGGACCCAGCTCCATGGAGAGCTCCCCATAGCGAGAGGCTCCTCTCGAACCAGTCCCACATCAGGCAGCCCTTGGTTTGGGGGAAGAAGGAGGAAAACCCTCCTCCATAACCCATGTCAGTCCTTTCTGGTCTGGCTGGGACTTTCCTTTCTCTCCCTGTGCAGCTTTTGGCTTCCAG
>NW_010524543.1:0-7048 GCF_000687285.1 Phaethon lepturus | reverse complement strand
GCAGCTGGTTGAATATGAGCCAGCAGTGTGCCCAGGTGGCCAACAGCGTCCTGGCCTGTATCAGAAATAGTGTGGGCAGCAGGAGTAGGGAAGTGAGGCCGCACCTCAAATAACTGTGTTCAGTTTTGAGCCCCTCACTCCAAGAAGGACATCGAGGTGCTGGAGCGTGTCCAGAGAAGGGCAACGAAGCTGGTGAGGGGTCTTAGGAGGAGCAACTGAGGGAAGGCTTGTTGCATGCAGTACCATGGCTCAGCCCAGTGATGAATGTGTTCCTATGATACCTATAGCTATAACTGCAAACCATTCCTGCAAAGAGGAGGAGTTGATTTTGCTACATTAGCAACTAGCATCTGAAGGCTGTAATTGCAGCAAATCCTTGGACCAGATAGAGAACCTAATCTACCATGTCTTAACAAGGCCAAGTGCCGGGTCCTGCACTTGAGTCACAACAACCCCATGCAACACTGCTGGCTTGGGGAAGAGTGGCTGGAGAGCTGCCCGGTGGAAAAGGACTTGGGGGTGCTGGTTGGCAGCTGGCTGAATATGAGCCAGCAGTGTGCCCAGGTGGCCAACAGCGTCCTGGCCTGTATCAGAAATAGTGTGGGCAGCAGGAGTAGGGAAGTGAGGCCGCACCTCAAATAACTGTGTTCAGTTTTGAGCCCCTCACTCCAAGAAGGACATCGAGGTGCTGGAGCGTGTCCAGAGAAGGGCAACGAAGCTGGTGAGGGGTCTTAGGAGGAGCAACTGAGGGAAGGGTGATTGTTTAGTCTGGAGAAGAGGAGGCTGAGTGGAGACCTTATCACTCTCTACAACTACCTGAAAGGGGGCTGTGGCAAGATGGATGTTGGCTTCTTTTCCCACATCACATGAGATAGGACAAGAGAAAACACCCTCAAGTTGTGCCAAGGGAGGTTCAGATTGGAGATTAGGAAAAATTTCTTTACTGAAAGGGGTGTCAAGCACTGGAACAGGTTGCCCAGAGAAGTGGGCAACTCACCATCCCTAGAGGTATTTAAAGGAGGTGTAGATGTGGTGCTTAGGGACACAGTTTAGTGGTGGACTTGGCAGTGCTAGGTTAGCGGTTGGAGTCAATGATGTTAAAGGTCTTTTCCAACCTAAGCAATTCTATGGTTCTACAATTCCATGACACACGTGGCAAGTGATAGAAGTAGCACACAGGCTTTCCACCTTCCCCAGCCAACATCACTGTAGTCTTCTTAGAAACACTGATGCTAGCTGCAGTCAGCAACCCTCGAAAACAATGCCAAACTATACGGTGTTCATAGCCACAGGACAAATTAGCTTTAAACAAGGGATTCAGAGTTCTACTTCAAATGCACCTCCAACACATGAAGTTGCTCATCCATACCTTGAAGCCATGGCTCACTCTCTGCGTTTTTTCTTTCTCCTCAAGGACTCATAGCCCTGACACTGGTGCCACATCTTTCAGCCACTTTCACCTGATCCAATCTCTCCTAACCTCACCAAAAACACACCTGCTCCTCTTTATGAGTTCTCAGGAGCACTAAACCTGCTCCAGACCAGCGTTACATTATAAGCTCATAAATAGTTACCAGAAAAATGTGAAAATGTCAATTTCTGCGAGGTTTATTAGTGTTTCATTAAAATCCTTGTTAATTTGCATCCTTAAATACGTCCTTGAACACATTAAGGAGGCAGCCCCTGAAAATCCCTTGTTCATTTATAAACACACAAAAAACCCAGCTCTGAGAAGCATTTCTCTAACTAGTAGTCCTAATGGCATTTCCATTAGCTTTCCCCACATTCCTTTGCTCTCCTGTCATGTTAGATTACACAGGAAACTCTTACAACAGTGGTTGTCTGTTACTACACATTTACCAGAGCCCATCTTGGAGCATGGCAGTGTAAATAATAAATCCTTAGTAAAGGTCTCACCCAAGAGAGTAATGGAACATTGGCCCAAATGACTGAGACAAGTTATTTGTTATAGAAGGAAAATAGGATTTTTTTTTTTTTAAACAAAAAAGCACACACATTGGTTCAGAGATCTGGTGAGTTATAACTCAAGAGATACATACAAAGTGTGCAATCTCTGCAGGGCTTACTTTCGCCAGATGGCTCTGGCAGGCCATACCCTTCAGGTCAGACTTTTGCCAGGTTGTAGCCCCAGCATCATATGTGCAAGACTTCATGATCACAGACTTATTAAACTATAAAAGCTGCAGGAATCACTGTGGATCTTTTCCCTTCTCCTACCCCATGAGTACTATGAGATCTCTACTCATTGCTGACAGGAAAGGGTCAACTGAAGCACCAAAATATTTATATTTGTATGTATTTGTTTTCATTCCTTCTCTGGAGCAGATGATAATTTCACTGGATACTTTTCCTCCATATATGTGAGAATTAGAACTGTATTTCTGAATTGAAAACTTTTTTGTTGTTTGGAAATCCAGCCTAGTGTAACAGGAAAATCACCAAAACAAGCAGCATATTATGTCATCTACACCACCTGCAAGATTGGCTACATTATTTGTTCATGGAGACAGAAAAATACACCAGAAGATAAACCTAAAGAAGATGGTTACAGCCTGATATTTCCTTTTCTTCTCAGGACTCGCAACCCCTATGGAAGGAGGTCCTGCTGTCTCCATGAGCAGACAGGAACATGTCCAAACCTGCAGTGAACTGATAGCTAGTTCCTTCTGCTTACGGAGCCCAAATTCATAGATGTACAAATACGGTTACACAAGTTTGTTAAAAATACACCACCTTTTAAAAAAAGGTGCTTACAAAGAATATACCTTGATCTTCTCACTGCAAACACTATCTTAAAATTGAAAAAAAAAGATTTCCTACTAGTTTTCCCAAACTACCATGGTATCAGCTATGCCCGCTACCATGGATTTTACACAGAGCTCATAGCAAATTGTAATTCAGCATGGGATAAGTAATGTCTACACTAGACTTGTCCCAGTTATGAGCTGTTACCCTGGTCTCACTGGAACTGACCACTCTACCTTGGCTCAGGAGGATCCAATCGCCGAGGCCTTTTCTAAAGCAGGCGAGGGGTGAATACATGGTCCACCACTTTGTTCTGTTGGTGCTAAAAGCAGCAAAGAAATTTCTATTGCAATAGTATTTAATTCTACTTGTCACTGGTATCCCCAAAGACTCTCACAATCAAAAGAACAAAAGACTCTGATTTTAGTCAAAAAAGGTAGATAAAGTGTGGAGAGAGGGAAATAAGAAAAAAAAGTGACACAGATCTCCACACCAGTCTGTTTTCCCTTTTCTTGGAAAGAAGAAATAAAAAGATGTGGAAAGGAAAAAAAGGGGAACTTTTAGGTTTTATGTAGTTATACTCCTTTCTGACACTGAACTTCTGTGCCAGGCAATGATGATGAAGAGCCACTAGATTAATATCCTTGGCTAGTCTTTATGTTGGTTTGAAGGACTATTTGGTTGTTCTGGCAGTGATTTAGAGACAACAACTATGAAGAGAAGTTCAAAGGTATCCAATTACAATCTAATTCTGCTCTGCCTAAATTAAACATGGAAAGGAATTAGCCCAGCACCCCAACCAAACTCTGTGAAGAACGAGAATCTACCCCTGGATCTACCTCAGCACAGTGACAACAGACATATATCATTAAAATGTCTCCAGCGATGTGCACAGCAAGTTGAGGCTGAATTTGCAAGCCTGTCCCAAAATGAAGAAAAAAAAGAAAAAAAGAGAAAAGAAAGAACATAAAAAAAGAAACTAATAAGGGGTTTTTTTCACTGCTTTGTCATGTACAAATAAGTTTTCTGGAGTTGCTTAGTTAATCAAGGCTTCCATGAGCACTTCAAAAGATCTTTATTAACTGCATTCACTGCATAAGAGGCAGACTGGGGGCTATGGCAGCACTGCCTGCTACAGAGGACTGAAACGAGCCAGTCTGAACAAACTTGAGCTAGTTCAGAAGCCAGCATCAGCCTGTAACACATGGGACAAACAGTTACACGTTCAGCCCTTCAGAAGATGACCCACATGGCTATCATTTGTGGGCTGCAGTGGGTGCTTTGCCAGCAAGGAAAAAGAGACTTTGAACTGTTGGAGGGATGCTAAAAGGAAATGTCTGCTCTTCTGAATAGCTGCACAGTGGGAATATCACTTCTGTCACACTGGGAATGTCACCTCTTTTATGCTGCCCCACTTTTTCCCTGCTCCCTCTTGGCATAGAAGACAGGATCCATACTGTCAGGGTGACTAACAGGAAGAGAAAAGGACATGGACAATGCCCATGGAGAATGGACAATGAAGGAACTCTTTTAGAAACTACGGTAGGAGGCATTGAGGTCACGGGTTCGTTTTGGAGAGCGGAGAGAAAAGCAAAAGTCCTGGAAGGGCAGGGAACCACAGTCATTGCTATTTACTAAAGATGAGGATTATCTCTTTGGAGAGAGAAGACAGGCATGTCGTCAAGCAGCTATCTCATCTGGGAAATGACACAGTTCTAGACAGATCATTTTCAAGTTTATTTAACTTACAAAGAGACTGTGAAAAAACACAGAGCATCAGAACAAATTTAAACCATCTGTTTGATCATCTTGCAAACTGTAAACATTGTCTTTGAGAAAATAATTTTCCTTCAGAATAACAATGTGCACAGATTCGACTAAAATCTGGGTAAAAAGGAACTTCCACTAAGTCAGATGGAAATTACCCAGAGCACAAGTCAATATTTAAATTACTTTAATTCTTATTCTTTCATCAGCTTCTTCCAGGGGTAGCCAGGAATGTATGCTCCCTCCAGCTCCCTTCCACACGCCCCTGGGCAACTGTCCTACACAGCACCATTCAAATTAATCGCCACACTGTTTGTCTATTTAAAGCCCTTGTGCATATGCCCTATCTTGCCTTATACTTCCTTTTTTCATAAAGATTCTGTAGCATCCACACTTAATCTTTCCTGAAAGTACCAAAGTTTTAAATTACTGCACTGCAATCAAAATTATTGTCAGCTGATTGAATACTGTTGCCTTGTCTGCATATTGTGCTTTTAAACTATTTCTTATGATACATAATGCATAGCTAAGAAAGGATGCCTGCCTATAAAGCGGAGGCACCAAACTTGCTCTTTCTTCTCCGAGCTCAAAGCCCTTTTTCAGCAATTTCAGTGGTTTAAAATAACAGAGAAGAAAGCAGTTCATGTTAACGTCCACTAGCCACACTGATAATTCAGCCTTACGCCTTTTCGAACAGCCTATTTGTTACTCACGATGATAACATTCATTTCCTGGATTAAAAAAAAAAGATTTAATACATATACAACATCGACATTAATCTAAAGCAACACTTCACAAACAGTGCCAAACCTAATACATGTTAACAAGTCTTGGATTTATAGATACGGACATTCAAAACAGTAGTAGAAACTACTTTCAGAATGTGATTGGTTATACCCACACACCCCACATCAAACCAACCATGTTAATTAAAATATATAAATCTTGCACAAGCAGATAATTTTCAGCGCAGTTACAGCACGGATGGGCTAGCTCAACAGAGCCCAACTGGGGTCTGCGGGCCAGACCCAGCCTGCAGGAGGTTTCTGCCTGGCCCGGTGCCTCTTTCCCCCGAAGGAGATGGGGAACAGCTGCTCAGGCAACATGCGCAGTGCTAACAGCCCAGCATCTCTGCCTGCGCCTGCCCAAAGCCCAACCCAATGGGCCACGAGCTGTTGCTCAAGTGAGGAAGGGGAAAGGTGCAGACACATGTCCTTTTGCACCTCTCTCTTTGTTGGGAGTGACCTCCTGCCACCATTTCAGGACAGCAGCCATCAGCAGGACACCCCAGACTGCGGTCAGCTCCCCAGATCAGGCTGCCATGAGTTGGCTCCCAACCACTCTCTCGCCATAAGCCACAAGGTATCCCAACGTGAAGATATTATCCTATTATTATTAGAGAAACTACCTAAGCCTTTTGAGCCATCCTGACTCAGTCCTCCCCTCTGTTACTGATTACACCATGAAGCTCTCAAGTCTCTCAAAGTCTGGTACTAATGTACCCAAGAAAAAAAAACAGCATGACATCATCTTACCCAAAAGAATCATGGACATGTTGAGGCCTTGTTTACAGCAACATGAAATGCAGGGAGGGAGGTTTGGCATCTTTTCCTTTGCTGGTCACATTCAGCCATCTATAAAGTCATTCACACAATCAGGCCTGATTCTGAAGAACGTTTAGAAATTTATTTTTACTTAGGAAAAAGAAAATCAAGACTACAAAGCCCATCTTATTCATATTAAAAGCCAACACCACACGGAACAAACTTGACACCGAAGTGTAAGCAGATAACAGCACCACAGGCTATGTGAAACCTAAGTTAAAGAATCAGACACTGCGCGGCTGACCATAAATTTTAAAGAAGTCAGCCAGGAAGAAACCTGCTTTTTTTTTTTTTTAACAGAAGTACTAGAAGCTCCTGATAGTGGCCCTACCAGTGAGGTCTCTCCTCTTCAGGTGTTACAAGCCTACACAGTTTTTCTTTTCATTATTTAGTAGCAGGATATCACAGTATTGCAGTCATTCTATATGTGGTGCTAGCTAATTACCAGCCAGTAAGTTCATTAAGTGTTCATGCAAGTGAGAAATGCACACCCTTTCCATAGGTACAAAAACCAGACCACTGTTTCAGTGAAATACAGACTGCTCTTCAACAGTTTTCTGTTCCCACTGAAAACAAAAACCATCTTACTGATTTTGGCGCGTGTAGAGGTTGGTTTGCAAAACCGGTCAATTCATCTTTCAATAGAAGGGTAAATAGAAAGGAGCAGTCACCTACAAAAATTCCAGGTTGATAGTCAAGTGGCAAATGCAGCTGTTGTGGCAGACATTTTCAAGGCTTAAGTAAACTTTGACGCGCAACATTTTGTAAAAATTTGCATGTAAGCAAATATTTAATAGGTTAAAGGAAGGTATTTAACAAGAACACAGGGTGAAAGGGAAACTGAACAGTTTTGGATGAAGAATTTCTTTCCGAGGTTTGGATAATGATCACAGAATCACAGAATCACTAGG
>NW_010524542.1:15853-16551 GCF_000687285.1 Phaethon lepturus | reverse complement strand
AAGGTATTTTCCAACCTTAGTGATTCTGTGAAAATTCATTTCTTTTAAAATATTAATTGTTCTACTTAGTCCACACTGACATGTTGATTTCACACATCATCATGCTAAACTAGACTCGACATACCATTGTATGTTGTAGATTAATGTTTTCTTGTCTACAGTTACCACATCCATGTATGTATTTTCATTCAGAAACATTTCACAATGAAAGCAACTTAGTTAATAATTATAAAAACCACAGAACCATAGAGTAATTTTGGGTGAAGAGACCTCTGGAGGTCTCTAGTCCAACCCCCTGCTCAAAGCAGGGCTTAACATAGATCAGGTTCAGTCAGGTTTTTAGTATCTCCAAGGATGGAGACTCTTCAACCTCTCTGGGCAACATATTCAAGCAATTTTCCATGCTGACATCTTTTTTTCTTATGTCAGCTCAGAATTTCCTGTGTTCCAGCCTGTGTCTGGTGCTTCTTGTCATACCATTACGTACCTCCCAGAAGAGTCTGGTTCCATTTTCTCTAGTCCTTTACATTAGGTAATCATAGAAGAAAAAGGCAAAAGGGAAATTAAAGCTGTACTTGACACAGTATTTCCAGAGAATTTTTTTTTCCTTTGCAGTTTTCCATGCTCTTAACTTAAAAGCAATCATATTGCTATTGATTATCCCCACTTACCTTTGTCTTCTACTTCTGTCAGATACA
>NW_010524542.1:5419-15798 GCF_000687285.1 Phaethon lepturus | reverse complement strand
GAAAGATGCAAAATTAATGTTTTCCAAATTAGTCAGACTCTCTGAGTCTACAAATTAGACAGAATATCCTGGGAAAAAAAATATGTTTTCTCATTAGATTTCTATTCTTTTGCTTGTATTCAAACCACAAGTAATAACTGCTTAAGAACAGTTTTTCGTATGCTGTTCTGGCCATTCTTCTTCAGATTGTCACCTGAACCATGAAAATAACAAAGCACAAACATGAAAAATAAATCTAAGGTTGAGGTTCAGTTCAAGTTTGGGCAATTGTTTGCTTGACTTTTTACATTTCTAATAGAATTAAACTACCTCTAATTGCATTGTTCTCCTTTGATCCACACCAAGCAGGTTCAGAAACTTTCCTCCTTCTCCCAGCTTCTCTCTTTAATTTCTGTAGGGCATTTTCAGTGGTATGCATCTTCATTTTTTTCACCAGCATCTTCACCATTTTTTTCACTAGCTCATTTCCCTTACACAGGACATGGAGAAAATGCAGGACAAAGGAAGCCCTTGACATTTGATTTGTATATTCTTGTATATAATTTGTATATTCCTTTTTGTATATATAATAATTTGTATATTCTTGTAGATATTCTTTACATTTCTGTTCATCTTAGTCTCTTATAATTCTAAAAAAAATCACTTTTTTAGATACTTGTGACATTTTATATAGATCTCAGTTGTAAAAAACTGCATTTCATTTTTATTTCTGGATCAACAAATGCATTTGCATTCAGAAAGACTGTTAAAAATCATGTTTTGCATTCCATGGTTTTAGGTTATATCTTTTCACTCTAAACAAATGGGAAACAACTATCATGGAAATCAATATTTCTATCTGATCTCATCTGTTGTCCAGAGGAATTAACCACATTACATGTAAATTTATATCTATTCACACAATGTACTTACTGAGAGCCAAAGAATGCCATCTACAACAGTGGTATGTTCACCTTCTGAACACCAAACCATACTAAATTGACATGAGTAGCTTTTACTAGTCCATTAAATTTGGATGACCTTTTCCTCATCATGACTATGAGAACATGGTAGACAAGAGCACTTAGCTGCATCTTCAGGATTTTCTGTGGAAGAATGGAAATATAGACAGGACCATGTGGAACACCACTTCACAGAAGGTAAAAGAATAAAGACTGGTAAAATGAGGCCCATATTATGCCTCTTACAAATAACAAGCACATTTAGAAAACATTTGAAAACATTCCAGAGGTATTGCTTCATTATTTTTTCTTTTACTTAATAGTTTATCCTTCATCACTGCAACATAATACAATTTTTCCCAAAGATTATAGTGATTATATTTATTCTTATTAATACAGAGGTTATATATATCTAGTTGTATCCTAACGGATCATTAACAGTCATTTCAAGTGATTAAAGGTCCTTGGTCTTCAGCCTTACATGTACAGTGTACCTCAAGTATGTATTTATAGTCCATTAATGCACCATCATCCTGTCTTACGGCTTTATTATTTTACATGCTACAAATCTGGAGCAATGTTATTTCACAATATTTACCTAGAAAAGCAAATAGGGGGAAAAACACTGCAGAAATTCCTCTATGAACTAAAAATCTAAAATGGAATTTCATAATAAATTGAATTTGCATATCCAAAAGACTGTTTCCTGCGGCATATAATCTTCATTTGAGTTATCATAGAATAGAAGCATAGAATCATAGGATCATAGAATCATAGAAACATAGAATCACAGAATAGTTTGGGTTGGGAGGGACATTTGAAGGTCATCTAGTCCAACCCTGCTGCAATGAGCAGGGACATCTTCAACTAGAGCAGGTTGCTCAGAGCCCCATCCAACTTGGCCTGGAATGTTGCCAGGGATGGGGCACCTACCACCTCTCTGGGCAACCTCTGCCAGTGCTTCACCACCCTCATTGGGAAAAATGTCTTCCTTAGATCTAGTCAAAACCTACCCTCTCTTAGTTTACCTCTTTTCCTATCGCTACAGGCCCTGCTAAAAAGTCTGTCCCCATCTTTCTTAGAAGCCCCCTTTAAGTACTGGAAGGCTGCAATAAGGTCTCCCCAGAGCCTGCTCTTCTCCAGGCTGAACAACCCCAACTCTCTCAGCCTGTCCACACAGGAGAACTGTTCCATCCCTCTGATAAATTTTGTGTCCCTCCTCTGGACACGTTCCAACAGGTCCATGTCTTTGCTGTGCTGAGGGCTCTAGAGCTGGATGCAGAACTCCAGGTGGGGTCTCACCAGAGTGGAGTAGAGGAGCAGAATCCCCTCCCTTGACCTACTGGCCATGCTGTTTTGGATGCACCCAGAATAAGATTGGCCTTCTGGGCTGTGAGCGCACATTGCCAGCTCATATCCAGCTTTTCATTCACCAGTAGCCTCAAGTCCTTCTCTGCAGGGCTGCTCTCAATCCCTTTATCCTCCAGCCTGTACTGATACTGGGGGTTACCTCAACACAGGTGCAGGACCCTGCACTTGGCCTTGTTTGAACCTCATGAAGTTCGCACGGGCCCATTCCTTGGTCTCATGGTGGTCCCTCTGGATGGCATCCCGTCTGTCAGGCATGTCAACTGCACCACTCAGCTTGGTGTCACCTGCAAACTTGCTGAGAGTGCACTCAATCCCACTGTAGTGCTATGAACCAAAAGAAACAGCACTAACCTATGCAAAAGCAAAACTCATTTGCTTATTCTCTTCTTTCCCTGCACAAAGTTCCCAGAAGTCTCCTTCTTCCTCTCCCACACTTCCCATTCCCATACACAGAAAGACAAGGACAGGTGAAAGAGAGATGTGTACTCATCTGTGCAGTATACTGCAGACAAAAGGCAGCCCTCAAGACTAGCAGAATGGAGCAGTGGAGAAGGAGCAGATAGTCTCACATTTCTTTTCCAGACATGTCGGACTGCTCACAGTCTTGAGCAACTTTTAGTTTGCATATTTGATTTATACTTTCAAGATTATCTTCACAAAAGTAAGAGATAATCAATTTTTTTTTTTTTTTTTTTTTTTTTTTTTTTTTGAAACAGAAAATTTGTTCTCAAGCTCAGAGTGCAGCCATGAGTGGTATCAGGTCACTGAGCTACAAAAAGTCAAATCAGTTCACCCCCTGCTATATCTGTCAGTGATACTATGAGATTACACACACAACACTTTCTGTCAGTAACTTACAAAATCTTGCATTAAGAGGTTTTGGCCCCTCATTCTTTTCTTAGAAAAGTTTATTTTTCATTTTCTGAGTCTTGTCTCAGTACACCCTGAGTCATTTTATCCAGCTCCTTTGTATGCTCTCCTATTATAAGTTGGATCACCATACTTTTTTATTCTATCAGGAAATGAGCCTTCCAAATCATTTTATACCGTAATATCACCATTCTCAATGCTCTCGATCAGAATAGCTAACACTGATCTAATTATTCTTGAGTAGTTTCCAGAACAATAAAAAGGGTGAAGCAACAGGATATTAACTTCATACAGAGCTGTCATCATGATCATTAGTGTGACAGTAGGTGAGAAGCAGACTTGCAGAGGTCTACTCAGCTGGTAATCCAGATGGGTAATTTTGAGGTTGTTTGCAATTCGGAAAAATACCATGACTGTTCATTGCTCTCAACTTGCCCAAAATAAATTGAATGTAGAATAAAATGTTGGGATAAGGGTTGCAAACCAATTCTAGAGCTATCAACTATGGTATTCTAACTGTATTTCCTTGATGAGTAAATATGTATACTAGTCCATTGGCCCAGCCAACAATGACAAACACCAGTGAATCATACTTCACGGCAAAGTTGATCAGAAAAAGCCTATTAGAGACTTGAGCTGATCTTGTAATACACATGCACAGTGAGGCACAAGATTTAAAGGAGAAGTTCCTTCTTGTAGAAAGACTTTTAGTGGGCTAAAAGATGCTTGGAGCCTGGTTCACTTCCACCACCTGCCCACTTCTTCCTACCACAGGGGAGTATGCCAAAGTCCAGAGAAAGGTCAAATAGCTCAAGTAAATTCATTAATATCTACTGTTAGTGGTGGGGATGAAGCCAGCTCTTAGAACCTGATCAGAAAAGCTGAAGTCATGAGATAGATTTTTGACCCAGCACATATATATTATATTTGGTCAGACATTTGCAAAATGTATGGTAACCTTTACATCAAATAACTCAGTTCAAGTAATTCAGCCAACAACACGACTCAGACCAAGTGTTCCATGTTCTCAGTCAGCCACAGGAAACAACCAAGATATACTCAGATTCTGGGGGATCATGAGGCATCCTGCTGTCCATCACACCGTACCCACCCAGATTACACAGCACAGATATACTGAGGACCTAGGGAAGTGTGACTCTCCTGAGACAGTGCCATGGGAAGCTGGAGTAAAACAACAGACTTGTTGGCAGCAGGAAATGGCCTGCCTCCAGAAGAACCAGGGCTGGAACCTGCCTCCGTGCACAAAGCACAGCATAGTATGGCAGGGACACTGTGGGAGGGAATCTGGGACGGCCATGTGTACATGGACACTTAAAATCTTCCAACAACAAAAGGCAGAAATTGTGACAACATGTAATTGCTACATGCAAATGCAAATAAAAGCTGATTGGTATCAAGATAAAACTGCATCATGCTGGCTTTCAGTCACCAGCTTATTGAACAACACTATTCATTCCCTCACAGAGCTCAAGAAGGGGCCTTTCCTTCACTCATTATCTGTGGCAAAACAGAGGAGGAGAATGCGTATTTTATCATTCCTTTGAAGTGCAGTCCAGAATGAAACTGTTGCCTGAGTCTGAACATACACTGTGCAGAACATAAGTAACCCCACTGAGATTAGAATGAGAGCTGTTGTTTCCAAAACAAATGTAGTTAGTGGAAAATATAGCACATTTTCTCAATGTTAAATTTTATTTTGTGTTTTGCATAGATCTCAGACTTTGCTGAGACTGTAGTAAAAATAAATCTCTTCTGCATACGGGCACTGTTTGTGAAGACGTTCATTAAAATTGGATCATGCAGAGCTCCTCATAGGTGCAGTTCCTGAGAAATGTAATGTTGTGCAGCAGAAAGATTAAGTTCCTCCCTCAATTAAATGTGGAGGCTGCATATGTGGCAGTATGATAGCCCTTGTTGGTACTTCCTTGCCCTTGAGCCTGGATGTAGTTAATCTCATACAAAAAGCATTATTCCAGTAACTTGAAACTGACTCTGTTGTCACTTATCTCTGTTTTGCACAGGAACAATCCTAGTCAAGATAGTGGGTTTGTTCTGACACATGAAAGAAGAATCATTATATAGAGCAGTTGAATAGGTCAGCTGTTAAACAGTCCTAAGTCAGATCAACTTGCATGAGAGATGTTTTGAATCAGGCAGATTTACCTGCATATGTCTTATTGATATAAACTGTTAAAATAATTTGAATGAATTTTTGCTGGGCTAGCAATATAGGTAAAAACATGGAATAAGAGTATTTAGTATGTTGAGTCAGTTCATGCTTTCCCCTTCATACCAGACAAGGAGCAGCTTCCTTTGAAGATAAATAGTAATTAGTATGAACTTCTTTCATAATTTTGTACTTGCCAGGAAAAGATGAAGAGACACTGGAGCTGAAACACCTTTTCTGGTTTTACCCTCAGTAATAACTCTTGCATTATTATAGTATACAAGGTAGAATAGTGGGAGAAAAACATAATGTATGTGTAATGTTTTGCTTCAGAGAGCTCTTCAACTCATTTTCTTGCTGCCTGCATAGGAGAAAGTGCCCAGCTGGCAACTTTGCTTCTGATTTACAGGAAAGGTCAGTTAATCCCAAGCAGACATTTTGCTAAATATCAAGATATCTCCCCATGTGTTTTCTCTGTCTAGATCAAAAAGAAGTTGGAAGCTGAAGCATTAGCAAGACTTACAGAATAAGGTGGAATGATACCATCTTTAATCACTATCACTCACAGTAATTTTGCTTCCCAGTATTGAATAGCTCGTGGATCATAATTAAGATTATAAATTTACAGGCGTTCTCCATTTGTTACAATACTCCTCTACAGACAGATTGATATGGTGAACATCCCATCTTCATCTATTGTGTGACTGCTGTACTGCCAGGCAAACAATGCGGAGGAGAGAAAGCACATTGAGGATAACCCTGCAGTCCTTACCAACCCTTAGCAATTCCTCTGGGGTCAATGTGAGGTTTGCATCAAGACCAACCCATCTTAGAAATACCAGTTCTCTCCAGCCATCATATCTCTGATTTCCAAAAGGCTGCATAAACAGCATCCAATGGCTGTTTATTTTCTAAATGTAAGCAATAGGAACAGTTTCCTCCATGACAGAAAAAAACCCAAACAAACCATAAAAGTCACTACAGGGTGCATAAAACAAGTGAGGAAACTTTATAAAATTAATAGTTGCAGAAACCTGTGTGCTTATCCAATGATATGAAATAAATGGAGCAGAAGTATCAATATCAATATTTGTTTAAGTATACGTTAACAAGAATACAAAGTATAAATAAAAGAAGACAAAAGCTTGGCAATAACCCCGAAGGAAATTGCTGAAGTGTCCAGAACCAACACACCATAACCTTTTCTATATTAAAATAGTATATCACACCTGACAAGATACTAAGGGAAAAGAGAGTCATAGGAGATGCTTTTTCAGTTTTGGTTTTGGGTTTTTTGCAGTTGTCTATGGCACTTCATGAAAGAACGTGTTTCCTGAAATTTATACTGGATAAAAGTATATGAATCATACTTTTATTAATGTAGAAAACTGTTTTTCCCCTCAACCACATACACAACTTTTTGACTCCAATGTAGATGGCATGTCGTGCAACTTAAAAATCAGCATATACATATAGTATAGAACAGCCAATGCCCTGCAGAGAGGGACCTCAGCATGACTAATTTTTCCATTCTAGAGTCTGTACCTTTTGCTAGGGCCATGAACTCATTGCCATTACAGAGTGTGATGACAACTTCAGTTGGCCGGCAGAGCAACGATGATCCTTTTTAAAGGTCTCATCTGAAAGGCCCTGCACTAAGCTTCACACTAATCCTTTTTTCTTTTGAAGTAAGCTGAGCTGAACCCACTAAAATGTCAATGTGAAGTCCAAAAAGGGTAAACGTATTTTTGAACAGAGAGCACAAAAAAGTCTAAGGAATGTATAAGACTATTTGAATACCATCTGCATTTTCCTATAAAACTATTTAAAAAAAAAAAATTAGGCAGCTATCTTAGCACTTTATTGCCAACACAGCTACAGTAGTGCATCAAAAAAAATCATGCCTGGCCAGAGTTTGTGTTCCAGGCAGACACTGGGAATATTGCATAAGCCACTTCTAGTCATCAACTTTCACAACACATCTCAGATCAAAGGCAATGACTCATTAAAGACAGAAACTCAAACAAACATCCTCTGTTGCAGAGAGTGATCATTGCACAGAGCTTAGGCCTTCCTCAGAGAAAGAGGTTTGGGGGGAAAATCCAAAATGTAAGTTTGGCCCTCTCCATATTGCTCTGGAAATGCCCTCCAGAAAGACTTTTCCTGCTGTGGGAAAATCACCTTAAAATCTCTGCTATATCCTCTCCACATCACCAGGACACAACACAGGGCACAGAAGAAGTAATTACTTCAGCTGTCTAACAGTGCTGCAACATCTCCAAGAGGCAGGACCAGAAAAAACACGTTGAAGCTACTTTAATCTTTGCCTTTGCAGCCTGCACTAAGCCCAGCTCAGCCACAGCAGGATCATGTAAACATATTATTCCACAGTTGTTTTATTACCCTTTGGTTAAAACAATATCTTTACAATCCTGTCAACTAGCTCTATAGTTATACTTACCTTTTCCTAGAAACTGTGTCGACTGTAGATACATACAGCTCCTATGAAAGACCATCTGTGTCTGGAAATTTTAAATACTGAATATAAGATGATGGTAAAAGGTTGAGGAGGGCACATTCTTGAGTTTTGGTTGATTTTTGCTAGTTTTTAAACTTCTTGTTTAAAAAAATGTTGAAAAGAAATGCCTCTAAGGTGATAGCTCTTTATGTTGTTCAATACCAGAAATTATTAATATGAAACATAACAGACAATCAACATCTTTGTGCTAGAAGCAGAGCTCCAAAGGCTCTGAAATGGTCCAGGTTTCCTAAACTGAGTGTTGGTCAACTTCCTTGGGTCTTCCTTTGCTTGAGGATGGTTGTGAACACCTAATTCACTTCAGATCTCTTTTGGCTGTCAACATTAAGCCTATAGCAAAGTGCTTAGGCTACCATTTCTGAACTTTTGTTGCTGTTGCTGCTGCAGCTGATAACCAAACTAGCAGTGGGTAGCTCATGGTGGCATTTTTCCACTCTGAAATCTGCAAACATAAATTATGTCCTGCATTTTAAGGATAAACATCACACCTTCCAGTTGAGTTATGAGACTCAGCAGAGTTGCATTTTACAGTGTTTGATGGCTTCCATAATTTTCAGTCACCAACACTTTAAGTTAATTCAAACTGGTCAGCTGTAAATTTGCCACAAGTTACTTTTAATATTATGTAGTAGTCAGAAGAAAAAAGAGCGTAAAAGTTTGGTTCAAAGTAAGTCTGAGGACATACTCCCATGGAGGGTTTGAACACGTCTCAGAAATTTTGACACAAAACTATCTTCAGACCCCCAGCTTTCAAAGTACTTTCAGAAAGTTTGAGACACAGGGTTTTTCCAATTTCTGTTTTATATGACAGAAAAGGTGAGAGCAGGGTCAGAGGAGCATTCTAAAACATGCATCTCATTCTTGCCTCTCCTGCAATTACTTTAAATTCAATAATTATCTGAGAAAAAATGGGTCAGGAGTTCATCACCTAAGTTAATTGAGTACCTGGCAAAAGTTCTTACTCATGAATAAAATTATAATTGTTGCCTAAATTATACAAACAAAACAAAAACATGAAACCTGTCGTTGCTGTACTGTTTCCCAGCAGCTAGAGCAAACATTTGCTTCATAGTTCCCTTGCTTCACCACACACTGCATATTCCACACACACTTACAGCAAAAATCCTCATTAATGCCTTTCTGTCTCAGCAAAATAAAACCACAGGAGTATGACACAGTTGAGACAAGTTGTACTCCAAAGGTTTTGTAAAACCAGTGTTTGAACTAGAAAACAAAAATTGCATGACATTTGGGGGATTTAACCAACATAAATCCCAAGGCAGCAGTTCAGGGCAGTGCGTTAATTTGGTTGGCAACTTTAAAAGCAGTTAAATGGTAATAAGCATTAAATTAAAGAAAATGCCATTGAACTGGAAGGGCATAATGGGCCTAAATGATTCATTATTCTTTGGGGAAGATGGTGTCCCTCCACCATGTAATACAATAAAAATCCTTCAATTCAAAGACATAGTGAGAGTTAAGTTACATTGCCCTTTTCTCTTGTATTCCACTAGCTGAAAAGTGATGATTAGAAGATTTGTCGGGTCTGAATTTTGGTATCTCCTGTGCTGTATAAATAATAGTCTCCACATTCATTTTAAAATGCAGATTTAAAGACCTGAATATTGCTGCTGATATAAGTTATATGTGAGCCATGCTGGTTTACACTTGCTGAATACTCAATCCTCGGCTACCAACAATATATAGTTCATTAGAGGTCAATTTCATTAGAGCAATTTCTGTAAAAGGCTATTCATTGCTCACAGTCTGTTTGCCCACCCTTCCAGTTTTCAGCTGTTTATCTTACACATGCACATAAACACACATACAAAAGGACTCCAAAAGGCAATCTAAACACAGTGAAATATTGGTAAGATATTAATATTTATTTTAGTTTTGTATATTAAATATATATTGGGGTTATCCAGAGTCAATGTACTCACAAATTCCACCAATATCTTTGATGATAAGCTAAATTTTTTTATTTGCCTTTCTAAAAAGGATTACTGATCTAGAAAGCACCAGCAAGAAAAATACATTGCCAGACTTCTAGCTTTATACCATGTTAACAGCAGCCAGATTTGGAACATCAGAGAGCTATACCACAGTTTCTCCCCTGGGACCCAGGTAAGTAACAAAGTACACATATGGATCTCTCTTTACCAAGTCACATAGTCACGTGATAAATATGATTTCCTTTGCATAAGTAGTGTGGTATTATATTCTGGGGCATAGACTCCTGAGAATAAGAGAGATGAGAGTATCTATAAATCAGCATTCTCAACGTTGACTGCAATCCCAAGAGCACCATCTTCCAGAGATGATGCTTCAGGGAATGATAGTAAGAAACATAACAGGTAACTAAATCAAAGGATGTTTCAGCAACATACCAGCTGTCCAAAAGAATGAGTTGTACCCTTCGTTGGGAAATTATCCAAGTATATTTTGCGAGCTCAACCAGATTGGTAAA
>NW_010524542.1:0-5388 GCF_000687285.1 Phaethon lepturus | reverse complement strand
AAGATGAAGGATTTTTCATGTATCCAAAATGCAGTGAAGTTCTTTAGGTTGCTGTAAAGCCAGCCTAGCACATAATTTAAGTTCAATACAAATATATTTCTCAATGACATCGCAGGGAGACATGAAGGTAGGGCATAGAGTTTGTGGGTATTGCTAGTTAACTGTCATTCAATTCCCACATTGAAATTTTCATTCTTTATTGGACACAGTTAGAATCATTTCTTCCAGAGAACTTGAAAGAAATATAATTTGCATACCTATTTTTGTTTTGTTTTTTTTTTTAAGTTTAAACTTTGATTTTTCTCATATTGCACTAACACAGCCTTAGCACCTCTGCAATGCTACTAACATGGCTCCATTCTCTTCAAACCTCCCCTTTTACTCCCATCTGATCCTCCCTGAAACTGGCAGACATGTTTGTTACCTAAAAACTATATTCCTTACACATTTTTGGAAATTCTAGGAAGTACATTAATACCAATTATTTCACCCTTTATACACATTTTTCTCACTTGCCTCTGGACAAAGATATCTCTTCTGGCCAGCAGACAAGAACCTTAAGATGGGATACACATGTTTCCTGGATCCCAACAGCCATTTCTGCTGCTTGTGCAGTCACACAACTTGCACGCTGACTTTTACACGTTTGTGCATAGAAGCCGGGGGTTACATTACCCGCCCGTTATCATCAACAGATATGTCTGCTTAGCAGATCTGGCTGTTAAATAAAACCACAGAATGTTCACATCACCTGTGGGTGAGCAGCTTTAACCATGACCCCCCAAGGTTTGCATTTAAAGTGTGAGAAAGGAGAAGATGGACAAACTACTCTTTGAAGTAGTTTGATCATTCTCTCTAACAGCAAAGGACTGATGGAAGTTACCCAAGAGCATAAGTGGGAAGGGCATACCTTCTCATGAAATTCAGCTTCCTGAAATAAGTTTCTCAAAATCCAGGTTTTTTAGGGGTCATGGTATCAACCAGTCCTTTTCTATGTGAAAATAGAGATCAATGGAAATATATGGAAAGAAATATCTGAAATGCAAACTGCATGTCTTTACCTGCTTCCCCCTCTCAACGTCACAGTCCAACAGATTCTTCCAACTCTTGTCTTTCCATATTAAGTATGCTACAAAGAATCCTTCTGGTCACAGCATACATTTTCAGCATCCATCCACCAGCCAGGCAAAGTGCATCCAGAAGCTCAAGGGCACAAGTGTACTTAGAAGGAAAAAGCTATCTCTTGTCTCCAAGGAAAAAAAAGAGGTATGCATCTGTGTGGAATCATACACTTTTAGCTACGCTGGAAATGAATAAGTATATATTGCAAAGAGTTGCTTTTCCAGCAACAAGTGAATATTTCTGTTACCTATTTTGTTAAATCAGCTTCAGAAACAGAAATTTTAGTGCACATATTTCCAAGTTTCTACTGGAATTCTACACTCAGTGATCAACATTGTTTGCTGGTAAAAATCTATTACAGGTACTCTGTTTTCAGTGGAAGAATATGACCTGAACTACTTAGCATTTCCAATTTCAGCATCTACTTGCCCTTTTGGGATTAGATCCTTGACATTAAAATTGTGGATTAGTTACCATACTCACTGAGTTGTCCTTTTAGACAGCACCTTCACAGCAAGATCAATGCCAAAAAAGATCAAAACCCAACCAGCTGATTTAGCCACTAAGAAGAGATATGGCTATAAAGGAACTACAGATGAAAAAAGTACAATCACAGAGAAACACCTCCTGGGACCTAATAACAGAGTGGATGGCTATTAGTCAGAAAAATTGTAAACTACCAGTAGAAAAAATGAGTATCAAAAAAAAAGACCACCTGAAAACTACAAGGGGCTATCCAGTCCAATTTCTAATTTTCTTAATGTTCCCCTACCCCACCAAATGAGAAGCATCAGTAGAAAATTTTTACAGCTCCAGCTCACATGTCCTCAAATGGGAGATACATGTGGGCTCATGAGAGCTCGTGTGAACATGCTATGCAGGATGATGTCAGTGCTACACGATATGACTGAGCATGGTAGTGCGAAGTTTGATGACGGTGAAACAGAGACAAATTGAACACAGTTATGTTGGGCTTTCACATTAAGTGAAAGACTTTTGTCAATAATGCAGCACAATTACTTTGATGTCTGTATTGGGTCTGGCTGAGATGCAGTTAATTTTCCCCACAGCAGCCCTCACAGTGCTGTGCTTTGTACTGGCAGCTAGAAAGGTGTTGGTAACACACCAGCATTTTGGCTACTGCTGGGCAGTGCTCGTACAGCATCAAGGCTGCCTCTCGAGCATTCCCTCCTCACCAGTAGGCTGGGGGTGGGCAAGATCTTGGGAGGGGACATAGCCAGGACAGGGGACCCGAACTGGCCAAAGGGATGTTCCATACCATATGACGCCTGCTCAGCAGTAAAAGCGGAGAGAAAGGAGGAAGGAGTGGGGAGCATTCATTTTCCGATGTTTGTCTTCCAGAGAAACTGCTACGCATACCTGAAGCCCTGCTTCCTGGGAAGTGGCTGAACATCACCTGCTGATGGGAAGTAGAGAGTAAATCTTTTGGGGTTTTTTGCTTCTGCGCTCGGCCTTTGCTTTCTGCTTATTAAACTACCTTTATCTTGACCCATA
Source organism: Phaethon lepturus (assembly GCF_000687285.1). NCBI lineage: Eukaryota > Metazoa > Chordata > Aves > Phaethontiformes > Phaethontidae > Phaethon > Phaethon lepturus. The sequence continues at coordinate 2,751 of NW_010524542.1, read as the reverse complement.
CGTTTGGTTATTTTTTTCCATCCTCATTTCTCCCCCTGTCCTGCTGAGGAGGGGAGTGATAGAGCAGCTCAGTGGCAGCTGGCATCTTGCCAAGGTCAACACAACACAATGTCATTTTCTGTTTTAATATCAGTTGCACTCTGAAGCATATAAATGCCACCTTTACTAACCTTCTCATGCTGATGGAAGTAAAATTGTCCCACCGATGAAACTACACGTGGATTTGAAAGAATATATGTACACCAGACTAAAGAGGTTGTTATGCACACATATTAATAAATATTAAATGAAGAATGACATCCCTTTGGATCAGAAAACATGTCCCACTAATCCTTGTCCACCTTTTAAGCTCCATATTCCACTGTGTGACTTTCTGCCCTCTTCATAAGCATCCAAGGCTGGTCAGTGTTGCAGACAGGACAGTAGGTTAAATGTGCCTTTGATTAGATTCAGCCATCTATGCCATTTTTCAATACTGTAATTTAGTCCAATACCTTTGGGGTTAAACAGCTAGAAACACTCTTTGCCTTTATCAGCTGAGGAATTACTTACAATGAGTAAAACTTATAATATTTCCTTAAAGAATTGAGAGCTTAAATTGCATTTTCAAGTTATTTTTCAAAAGTATGCTATGTAATCTTCATGTTCCTTGGGGTCTTACTAAAATTCAGTTTTGTTGAAAACAGGAATTAGCACCACTTACCTGCTTTATAAATCACACATCATAAATTGCCTTCTACCCATGATTTCAAGGTTAAAAAAAAAGGTTAATCTGAGTAATAATGAGGTCAAATAAACGCTTGCATATATATATATATATACACATATACCATATTATCAGGCAGTAGAATCTTAATGGTGGTCAATATATAGTTACTGAGAAACTAGAGGAACAGTAAGACAAAAAAATTGTGGTATGAAGACAGCTCCTGAAAACATTATTTCCCTGGGTTGACTGTTACAGAGTGACATGTCACCAATATTTTAAAAGATAAGATAACACTTTATAATTTGTCTGATTGGTGCTGCCTTTTCTTTCTAGAAAGTCTTCACTCACCATTTTATCCAAATACTTGTTTTTCAAAAATATTCATTGAAATGCTTGGCATATTTCATTTTCCCTGTGGCTGCCTTTTTAAAATTTGAACTTCAGGCTCTGATATTCTTCTCTGATTAAGACACCAAATGTTATTAGTTTTGATCCCTGACTGAATCAATGAAATTCTTACAACTTCAAATTTGTTATAAAGTTGCTTACTGATAGCACATTTAAATTTCACAATCATCTGCAGTAAACCTAAACTCCACTTGAAATAAGCTTTTGTTCACAAGCTCATGTGAATACTTGCAGAAAGCAAACACAACAGAAACATAAGTGCTGACATTCAGTAATGAATGTTCATTGCAGGAACCTATAAAGAACTTTGTTTTGATCAAACACAGCCAGCAAAACTCATTTTGAAATTTAAATGAATGTTTAATTCACTTTATTCACAAACCCCAGGCAGCATCCTGAAATGGTATAAAGTGATGCAGCCCTACTAATGTAAAAGCTTCTGTTGGTTGATATCACGCTAGTTAGGCAAGGAGAACTCAGGCATTTCAAACACAAGAAGAATTTTATTTTATGGACTATCTTGTGTCGTCTACATATCTCAGCTATTCAACACTGGAGACTACAGAGGATTTCTGGCTGTCAGCCAACACCACTGTGTATGAATATCCAAGACTAAGACAAACATCTACTCATAGTCATGTCATTCAAGCTACATGATAACTAATAAAAAGAGGTCTAAAATGATGCATTATATTCCCTGCCATCACTGCATAATTGAAGAAAAAAAGGAAGCTTCTACTGAAACACTGGCATGCTTCAAAGGAAGACTCCTCCTGTTTCCTTGAAAAACATATTTATTTGTACTCGTCCTGAGCAAAGTTCTGGTTGGTGGCAGGACCACAATGCCATAGTGAGGTGCTTGGGTTTCCCCAAGCCATTTGCAGCACTGTAACTAGAACCAGAAGTTTTTTCATAATCCTGAAAGAATATGCCCATAAAGACATGTAAATATATAAATATAAGCAGGTGTTTGAAAACAATTTCAAAGGAAACTATAAAATTGTTAGAGAAATTTATCTAATAAATTGCTTGCATTAACGTAGTTTACAAAATATTCATGCAAAAAAAACCCCAACACTTGGAATAGTTTATTTTTAGTTTTTATTTATAGAGAAATAAAGTCATTCAGATACTCTAGTATCAGAATATTTCAAACATTTTGGTGAAAGTAACATTTTTATGTTAGAAATTAATAAACATTACTGCAGTGCATACTCTTTCCAGGGAGATGTTAACCATGGCAACATTAAATAAACCAAAAAACCCAAACAAAAACACAAGCTAAATTGAATTGTCATTATTATTTTATTTATGGTCTCCTACTATCCTCTGCTGCAATCACACATATGAATACTAGCTATATGTTAATATGCAAATTAGTGTGTGGTAAAATCTATAAAGCATTCATTAAATCCATGAAAATGGACACAAAATAAAATTTAGTGGCTAATACCCATTTAGTGTTTTATTGTTTTTGTAACTTCCCAAGAAGATACAAAGTTACAGATGTATTCTGCCTCACGAGATTTTACGGATGGCTGCAAGACTGGTAAAGAGGGATTTAGTGAAAAACAAAGATTTCTGCTTCCTTTTTTCCAGAAATTTGACTTAAAGGTCTTTTCCAACCTTAATGA
>NW_010524541.1:0-770 GCF_000687285.1 Phaethon lepturus | reverse complement strand
CCGAAGCCCCCGGGCCACCGCCAGCCCTGCGTGGCTCCCCGCCGGAGTCCGAGCGTCGTTTCACGGCGCGCGCGTCGCTTACGAGAAGCGAGTGCTCAGTAATTGGCGCTGGCGAATTATTAAATGCCGGGAAGGCCGCCTCATCGCCGGGCAGGCAGCGGGCTCACTGCCCTGCCGCGGGAGGTACCTGCTCACAGCGCACTCGGCGTTCGTGTGAAGTCATACCTCTCTGTCATCACCCAAACAGTTTTGTCATACCGCAGTATCACGTATGAAGTAGGTAAGGTATTTACAGACATCCACTAATGATTTAAATATTCAAATGAATGATCGCCCATCATCTGGCACGGACGCCCCACCCTCCCCCAGGTCGGAATCCCTCCCCTCCCGAGGCTGTGAATCATCCCCGCTCCTTCCAGCAAAAGCATCAAAAATTAATGCTGACTTTTGAGCTCACAAACACTGAAGTGGTGTAAAAACATCAAAAAAAGGTTGGAACTCAAAGACATCGCAGCTCGGCGCCAGTCCGGCACAAGCAGATGACACCACCTGCTCCTTCACGCACCACAACCAGGCTCTGAATTGCTCACTGCCATAACCTGCATGGTAACATCCTAATTACATAATTATTAAATTAATAGTTAGTATGTGTTGGTTAATTAGCTGATAAAGGTGTGGGGCACGGTACAGCCACTGAGCAGGATAAGACTCGAACGCAGATTTGCGGCCTGACGAGCGCCTATCTCAGACGTTTAATTCGGCCTGGTGCA
>NW_010524540.1:0-2644 GCF_000687285.1 Phaethon lepturus | reverse complement strand
GGAGGTCCTGCACCTTTCCTCTTGGCAAGGCAGGCGCAGTCCGCCCCAGCCTGTTTATCTGAGGAGGCGGGGGGCTTTGTCAGGAGCTCAGGCTGGCAGCATCGTTTTGGGCCAGAATCAACGTGAGTAAATGAGTCACTGCACGGAGCTGGCGGCATGGCGCAGCTGGTGCTGAGGAGATCTCTGAGCAGCCCCAGCACAGCCGTGCCTTCCAGCTTTAGAAACCTAGGAAGGACCATCAGTGCAGCAGTAGGCCACCTACACATGCCGTAGTTCCTGGCTTTCAGCCGATCCATGAAAACAGAGTTTCTGCAATGATGTACATCACGTAACACAACCCTCCGTGAGCATGCATTCAGTTTTGTTTTTATCTTATTTAAATGTCACTCGGAGGATGAGATAAAAGCTGTGTTTTTCATCCTACCCTCCAAAGCTGGCCAAAACAAGTGACTGGGTTATAGTCATTCAGGGATATCTGGTGTATCTAAGTATGGCCAAGGATGTTTTGGGAGGATGCGTGCAGTAAGTTAAAAACAGGTTAAGGCACTAGTTTGGGACTCTGGAGACCTGGCGTCGATTCCCAGCTCTGCCACAGACTCCCGGTGTGACCTGAGGCAAGCTATTTCCCTCCCAAAACACTTTCATAGTCAGAGAAGGCAAAATCCTACTTCATGTGAGTTTTGCCTTTGACTTCATGGAGCCAGCTCCCACCCACGCATTTCAGAGCTTAAAAATTAAATACAGGCTTAAGCACCTTGCTGAACTAGCGCCAGAACTTCCCTGCGTTTCAGCTTCCTACTACCTTGGAGAGGAACAAAGATCACTTCCCTATTCCCACTCGCTTTGCATGCTTAGGCTGAAGTCTGTTTGGTGCAGGACTGAGTGTAACGACTGGGACCGTGCTTACGTGCTGGCCTGTTCCCCTGATAAACGGCAGCTCAAGCGAGAGCCAGACTCATCGGAGGCCAGCGCGTAAGCACGGTCCCAGTCGTTACACTCAGTCCTGCACCAAACAGACTTCAGCCCGTTTGGCTGCCTTCATCTGCACTCAGGTGCTGTTATACATTACCAGCCTCTTCGCACTGAGGGAGGCTTTCTCCACTGCTGGTGGATAACTGGGAATTAGTCATTCACAGCCCACGTTAACAGAGAAAAATCAGAGTCTCTGCTTAGACAAATGGTTAGGTTCCTAGTAAGGGACTCACTTGCAATGCCTCTTCGTTTCTTCATGGAGTGGTCTGTTGTGACAGTATACAGCTAAGTTTATATAACTGGCACCTTAGAGCGCTCCTCTAAACAGGATATTCCTGTTGGCGAAGGGCTGCGCATTTGCTTAAACCAACAATTGTGAGTTTCAGCAACCCTTGACAGGTACAAACAAGGAACCGCACTGATAGCTGAGGGGAGGAGGGATTAGTACGTTTAACAAGAAATAGACTTTGGCATTTACATGCATATCGCGGATACGCTCTACAAGGTAAACAAATACGGCATAAAAGCATATTTGGCTATTCAAATGACCTGATTGTTCCTATTACGATGATGTCTCCCGGCATGTATTTAGTAACACGCTAATTGACTTTGCATGCATCAGGAGGAAAACTTTTCACTATCTGTTTCAGGATGGTTTCTGACAACATTTTCTTTCAAGTTTTATTTATTTATTTATTTTGAGGGACTGTTTGAAATGAAAATAGATTTTGGCCCTTGCTGACATGCTACGCTGCTTGTGCCGGGGCTGACGTTTAGCGGGGCACAGGCAGCACGGCCAGGCCTCGGCAGGCTGCTGTGCGTGGCGCTGGTTTGAAGTCAGGCGTTTGCAGGTCCCTTCTCCAGGTCCAGGTCCTCCTTTCACCTGGACAGTTGATGGTGGTGGTGGCTCGGCTCGGCCGGGCATAGAGCAGTGGCTCCTGAGCTGCCTCCACTTACAACCTGCATATGCAAAGCAGTAACCAAAGACAGCCTCGGTGAGACTGGGGTTATTGAAGCCTCGGGTACATATGCATGGCTCCAACCTGACTGTTACAGCCAACATTAAGTCGGTGAGCACGACCGAGGCCCTCCAGGGCATTTAGCGAACTACTCACCCTCCACGCTAGGTTTTTGATTTCAGCATTAAACGCGTCAAGCAGTTTGTTTAGCTCTTCTGAAAAGGAAGTTAAAAAGTCCACGGGGGAAGCAGAAAGCAAACAGGCCATTTAACCCAGCAGCCCTCCGTGCCGAGACGTGCATTAGAACATCAAATGACATTTTTAGACATCTGACTGATAAAATGGTTATTAACGCTCCTCTGGTTATGAGAATAAATTTGTTCTGGTCATATGGCAACAGTTGGCAAGCTGAATCATAACCAGCAAGATAAACACTTGTGGTAAAATAACCTTTGCCCCCACATTCAAGCTAAGTGGGTAAAATGAATCTAATCAGTCAATTTATTTTACCCTTACTGCATCTACAAAACTTCTGGGAACTCGCACAGCACTTCCCCATGCGCTTGTTGTTTAAGTGTGGTTTGAGGGTTGTCTTCGTGGAGAAAGTGGGTGATGTGCAAAGGTTTAAAAAGCACGGTGCTCGGCGACTGTAGGGTAATACAGACGCCGGGGCCACGCTTCTGCTCCCGCGCCGCTGCCGTCCCCAGCCGGCC
>NW_010524539.1:392-5566 GCF_000687285.1 Phaethon lepturus | reverse complement strand
AGGCCGGCGCCTGCTCCACGGCCGCCTGGGAGCTGCAGTGCTCCGGGCGCGGGAGCCAAGACCCTGGTCCCCATGGACCCACGTGGCGAGACCGGGCGGGCAATCGGTTTAAGCAGAATTACTTGTAGTTTGATAGGAAATCAGTGGACCTGCCGATGGGAGGTTTTACTAAAAGTGCGTCGGTGTTTCTGTTCGATTGCACGTGGATCTTCTGAAATAGCAGTCGCCACGTCTGCACGAGCGATGGCTTTGCCACTGCTCGGCCCGTCACGCTGCAGGTTCATTTTCTGTATTTGTCTCTGCGTTTGTCTCTAGTTTTAGAACAAGCAAATCCGTTTTCCATGCACTCTAATTAACTTTGCTGTGTTAATGCGTTAACGATGAGACCTCACTGGGAACAACCAGGTTCAGCTGTGAGTCTGGTTCCTGCACTGTGGCAGATGAACAATGTCAAGATTATCTCAGTCTAACAATTTTGTCCAAAGTATTTTGTACTAATACTGCCTTGGGAAGCACTATGTTCAGCTTCAGACACCAGAAACAGAGCTCCCAGCAAAGACCTTTAATTCCCTGTCAGAATCAACTTAATTAAATCCCATCTGACTGGGAGAGGGTTTTCATTTGATCTAATGAATGTCCGGGCTTCCATTTGGAAGCTTATTACATCCCAGAGTTTATTCCATGGTAACAAGCAAGGTTTGTCTGCTAGTTTCCACTGAAGATAGATTAAAATAAATCCAAATAATTTTTCCTTCCAAGAGGACAAAACCCATGGTAGAATAATTACTTAAAAATGAAAATCAAGGGGACAGTAGTTGAATTTGTTGGCGTGCAAGACGTGGCCACATGGCTACCGCGGGCCGGGAGGTCCTCAAACGCACCCCAAGCCAGGGGGCCGGTTGGGGACCGTTTCCTGGGGTAGGAGCTCAGCCCCCGAGCGTGGTGGGCGTTCCGGTCCCCGTGCGGGGGTGATACCGTTCACACAGCACCTGCCCGACCATCACCCTCAGACAGTTGTCATAGCGCACGTCAGCAGAAAAGCAGGGGAGCTTTCTGAGCATTCCAGACCGCTCCGGAGGGTATTTACTCTTTCAGCTCTCCCAAATCCCGGTCGTTCGCACACTTAACTCATAGCAAAAATGGACAGAGTGGTTTGTGCTAACAAAAAGGCTTTGCTGGAGGTACCTACCTGATCAGCAGGTGCCCCTTGTCTGGTATTATTTAAGAGTCCTTCAGTTTTCTGCTCTATATATTTCTTGCAGATGATGGTGACGATTAGCAGCCTAGCTAGGATCCAACTGTGGACATCTTTAAGCTTAAAGATACTGATTCTCCCATGTTAAAGATGAATTCTTGTTATCACAGCCTAGCAGATCCTAAAAATAGCATGGCCATGACCTCTCCATTTCAGGTGCAGATCGAGTAGTGATTTATCACTCAGGGAAGTAAGCCAGGTTATTTCCTCTTTGGGCAGACAGGAGGGGATATACCAGCGGTGTATCAGATCCTTATCCAGGTTGGGAGAAGAGCAGTACAACCAGGTGTGTATGTGAAATTTCTGATTGGTTGCAAAAAGAAGTATTTGTTATTTACACTTGCAATTCATAAACCAAGTATTTTTTACTCTCTGTTACTTACCAGCAAGAGACACAATGCTTGCTTACTCAGACAGATCGTAGGAAATGTCCAGGGTGAAGGCAGCGGGTACGACACTTGAGTGCTTTCTGCTCCCCGGGCAGCACGGCTTCGGGTTTTGCCGTGCTGCTGCGGCTGGTGAGCGGCGTGGCGGCAGGTCCCTCCCTCGGTCAGCTGCTGCCTGCTTTACCTTGAAACGGGGCAGGACTCTGCAGAGGCTGGTGCCTGTTACATTTTCTGAACTGTTAACATCAAATGACGCCGAATGCGACCAGGTACAGAAATGTGCGCACACGCACTGCAGACTGACACCAGCAGAAAATGCAAAGTTCAGAAGATGGACTCATTTATAGCTATAATCTCCTCCTTCAGCAGCTGCACAAATTACTCTTAAGCAATTCATTTCAGTGGCTCAGAACGTCACTTAATGAACCTAGCACTAAATTGAAAGAAAGAAAGTTTAATTAAAATACTGCATGGAAAATGTCTTGAGACGAGCTCTTCCAGGGGCAGATTGAAAGCGATGGCACAGACATCCAGCTTCCATTGTAAGAGATGTTAAAGTAGGCAGAAAATCTAGGTTTTTTAGTTGTTGTAAACTGAGCAGACAAAACGTGTTGTGGACTGGCCCCATGCAGGGGATCTGTCAAGCTTTTCCTGGGATAACATGGGTTTTTGCACTGCTTCAGGAGGGGTTTGTGCCCTGGGTAAGGAGCGGTGGGGCTGTGGTGGGCGTCACCATTGAGCCCCGCACGGTGGCAGAGCCTGACAGCGGCTGCCGGCCTGGAGCGCAGCACCTTCGCGCGCCCGCGGGAATGGGGTGCATCCTGGAGGGAGGACCCCGAGCAGCACCGGTCCCCGAAGGCACCGGGGAGGGCGGTGGTGGGTGCTGACGAGCCACGCCACCTCCTGGGGAGGGGACCACAGGCTGGAGGACGAGCTCAAGGACCTACAGACGGTGGGATTGGACTGGGACAGACACAGGAGAAATGCTCTTGGCGGAGCACTGTGGTGGCCAACGCCGGACTGAAATGCCCTGTTTGCTTGGACGTGGGGTGGCTCCAATGGAGTAGGTACAGCCCTGTACTTTGAGTAGCATCACGTGGCACCACTGGGCTGTAGCTGCTTGAGCCCAACGGGAAAGAAATCCTTTTGTGATGCTTTCCTACTTGATATAGCCCCAGATGTTGGATTAAGCCGTCTTTAGCTGATTAAATTCAAATCTATGCAACAAATGCCAGGGACTGTCTGTACATAGCTTTAGTGTGTTTGCTTTCCCCTAAATATAGAATTGGGAAATGAAGCATATTCTTTCAAATATCAGCACTCTCTGAAGGCTGTGGCTTCCATCTATGCTTCCTTTAAAGGTAGGTTAGGGCTGAGAAGGCTCAGCTGCTCTGTGGAGGAGGTGTTTATCTCCCGTCGGCTGCGTTCCCTGTTTGCCTCCTCCCATTCCCCTGCGTGCGCTGGGACCAGCTGCGTCTCGCCGCTGATCCACCGGTGCTTCTCCCTCTGCGCTGCCGCCCCGGCTGCCCCCGTGCAGGGGCAGCCCCAGGGGTGCTCTCATTTTCAGGTGTCTCTCTGAAAACTCTGCAGCGAGTCCACCCTATTTACACAGGGTACCCCCTTGCAATAGACTCTGCTTTTCCCATTCTGGCATTTGCTGTATTAGCTTTCTAAAGCATACTCTAAGCTGCGTCACCCAATTTATGTCTTTTCAGCTGCAGGGAGGGAGTATCCTAGGGCCGTACTTGACGTGGGCCGCGAGGGCTGCAATCTCCAGGTCATCGCTGAAGCGCTGCTGACAAGCAAGTGCGCATGTCTGGCCAGCAGTGGTATTTTGGTGAGGAGATGTCTGATCCCAGGAGCTTCAGAGGAGGTGGAAGTGGAGCATCTCACCTCAGAGCTGGAGAGAAACGGAACAGCTGTGAAGTCCATCCTGCGGTGCCTAACCTGGGGGCCTTGGGGTCCGAAACGTGCCTGCGCGAGCCCTTGAGGGCTGTGCCGCGTCCGGCACCGCGCTGCCTGATCGCTCTGACAGGGCTTACAGAAGCTGTCTGTAGAGTCTGGAGCACCAGAAGAGCTGACTGGCCAGAAGGTCTTTGGGACCTTCACCCCGTTTTGGCAGCCTTCGAGGGGAGCTGTGGGCAGGCAGAGTGCCGCTGGCAAGGGAGGACCCCGTGAAAAGCCTCACACGAGCTGCCCTGCTCCTGGCTGCAGGCTCTCTGCTTTGCTCAGGCGTCAGAAAACAGGGAAGGAGGAGAAAACAGAAAAATTCTGAGCCGAGTAGCCCAGATGGTGGGTATGGCTTAGGGGATTCAGGCTGCTCGTTCAGTCATCCCATGCCTCAGTTTGCCCACTGGTGAAATTGTTACGATGAGTCTCCATGTTCGTAAAATATTTTGTCACCCTTCATGGAGTAAGTCTCCGTCAGTGGTGCTCGTTACCGACCGTGCAGTATCAGCGTCCCGTTAGGAACCTCATTTGCCGGAGGAAGCCTCTAGCGTTGTGCAGCCTGCGTTCAGCCCAGGTGCTTCTTCCAGGGGCACCAAACTGGAATAATGAGACAGCAAATGACATCAGTGCAAGATGGCTAACAAATTTTGGTCATAAGCCGAAAACAGCTGCTATGTATGAGAGGAAAGCTCGCTGCTTCCAAATTTTACTTGCTTAGCTGACATTTGGGTACTTGTAATTAAAATTTTTAAAAAATCAGTAGGTTTTGCTGATAAGCTAACAGATGGCTTCAGCAAGATGACCAGAAAGACAGAATGCATGGCACACTGAGCGCTTTGGCAAAACATCCATCTTGGTGTCTGTACACCAGCCCTTTTGCTGTAATAATAATTTAACAGTGGTACAGGCATATTAGGGACTCCTGGGTTTGCAAGGCGACGTCTTGAGAATACCCATACGTACCGATGGTCGGAGCCGGGCGCTGTAGGGGTCAGCACAAGGTTGATCTGCTGGAAAAGCAGTCTTTGTGTCCCTGCTGAGGACAAGGATCTTTTAAATACAAAGCGCTAGGTATTGTCGATGTCTGTGAGTTTGTGTTTCCTATGTCGGCTGTCCAGTAACCAGTGATGTCACTGGAAACTACAACTTTTTGGAAGGTATTTGGAAACCAGACCACTTTCTGGACTGCTTGTTCCTTTCTGCCCATGAATGAGAAGTGCCCGGACGATGTTGTGGCAGACTCGGCAGAGAGCCCGAGGTTCACAGAAATCCTCAGGCTTTTTAAAGGTATTAGTGTGGCAAGGGTGAGGTGGAGGACTTGATCAATGTGCAGGTGCTTTTTACAAAATGTAATTTATTTTAAGAGTATATTTTCGCAGGTGGACTTGGATTTTCTATTACTATTCTGAAGCCCAAATCAGCCATATTGAGGAGATTTTCTGTCTAGTGTGTCTCTAAGTCTCTTGGCAAAAGGATGGCAATGCAAATCCTGCAGTGAGCCAAGGCACAGAGTACAGTCGGATGAGTCGTCTGGGGATGCTTCTGGCAGCATGAGCCTGCTCAGCAGCACGCCACAGGCAGCC
>NW_010524539.1:0-289 GCF_000687285.1 Phaethon lepturus | reverse complement strand
GGCGGCGGGCGAGCAAAAGCTGCTGTCCGACCATGCAGGTCTTCCCAGTCTCTGGTCCTCTGATCCCCTTCAGCAGGGGAAACGTCGGCATGTAACGGAAGGCTGTGCTTACGTGTGTGTGTGCATGCAAGAGCAATAATGTGGAAAAGACCAGGAAAAAGAGAAGAAAACTAGTGCAGGAAATGATGAATTTTAGTAATTGCACAACTCATGATACATTTTGTTTGCTTGGAAATTACCACACTCTGCAGAGCGTGTTTTGTCATTACCTTACGCATACTTACAGTCC
>NW_010524538.1:1264-6048 GCF_000687285.1 Phaethon lepturus | reverse complement strand
CGCGGAGCCAGGAGGCCGCCTTCGCCCGGGGAGCTGGTGCAGCCGCAGCCCCCGAGCCCTCCCCCACCGCGGCCGCTGCCAAAAGCCGCAGATTCGGCCTTTCTTTCCTGATGCTGGCTAGCGAAAAAGGGGCATGGTCAGTACTGATTTGGGGGGTTGGCAGCTCTGAAAGATCAGCTTTGTGTTTGCTGGGATGCTGACACCCCTGCTTCGCCCGCTCGTGGGGGGCTCCCGCCGGCTGCGGTGGAGGTGCTGCCTGGCAGAGGGGACGGGAATACTGAGAATAAAACTTGCTTGGCCTTTTATTAGCACATGTTTTATCCTGCACAGGACTGATGTGGCCTTTTAAATCCATGCAAGACCTTTGCAGCAACCTCCCTTCTGCACTTGTTGACCTACCATGGCTTTGGCAGTTTATTTTCACTGCTGCTGTGAGTGGGACTGGTACAGTGCCAAGATGAAGTATGAGACCAAATATCTTTCTTTCTGAAGATAAGGCCATAAAGTGAGAAGAAAAAAGGGATATTACCTAAATATGGCCACGTAGGTCACTACTTGTGCATTGCATGCATTTTTTTAGACCAGGCACCTTCAAAATCATCCTCCGAGTTATTTTTGGTAGAGGAAGAGAAGTAGCTATCCTGTTACTCGGGTAAGGTGGTGGGGTAGTTACAGCTGAAAAGGTAATCAGAAACACAACCTCTTTTGGCACCACCACAGGTCATTAAAGACACCTGGGTGCTGTGGGAACCCCGGCAAGAGCTTCTCAAACAAATTGGAAATCAGGACTTCGTTACACCTGGCAAGCCCAGCCTGGACGCTGGGAGAATATGGCATATCTGAGCCCTAATTGTCTCCCTTCCCTGGGTTGCTTACTGCTGTCTCAATTTCACAAATCATTAACACTGCATTGCTTCAGGTTTATAGCATCTCCCGATGCCATTTTAAAATACTTGCAAAGGGGATAACGAGCCAGATGCACTGCGAGCAGAAGCGGCCTCGGCTGAGCCACCTTTGGTGGAGCTGCACTCTCGCGTCTGCGCAGTCATCCCCACGCACCTACATAATCAGAATAAAAGTGACTACCTAAATAACGGTACTGCACCGCTGGGATTATACAGTAAGCAAGTGTGCAAATGAATTTCCCTTTCAATTTACCGAAACTCAACACTGAAAGGAAATCAAGGACCTTTGGAGATATGTGGTCTGCATTTTGTCACTATTTGAACGAATACATCTTTGCTGTTGAATTGCTGCTACTTTAACAGCAACCATGCATCAGGCAGCTCCTTGGTAAGGAATACAGAGCCAGACCTTTAGATGCTGCTGCTCCCATCAAAGGGCGTATATCTGCCATTTAGATGTCACTGTAATTTAAGTTGCCTCTCAATAGCCCCTGAACCCTGCAGATGACGGAGTGTCCTCAAAATCCAGGTTTCCATGGTCAGCATTTGCAAACTGCCAATGCTCCGACGCTGCCTCCAGCTACCGCTTGCCTGCACCCCACGGCTGGATGCGGCGCTGGAGGCCCAGCCTGGCCATGTCCTCCCCAAGCAACGCCCACGCTGCGGCTGTCCCACTCTGAATCTTCAAAGCACACACTGTGCCACGGGAGCTTGAAATCTCCGACTTGGCTATTTACTCTGCCATATTTATACCAGTTAGACATAAAGTTGAGATCATTCCATCCCATCTAGCTTTGCCTTCTGCAAGAGATAAAGTTCTACCTAAAAATACATTTATTGGTAACTTGAATGTTAAAATATCATAGTTATCAAAGAAAACAGTTTGAAGTACTTGGATACTGTATTTTGGGTTGCTTAGGCAGAAAACATTTTTTCAGAAAGTTATCAGAAAATCCTTACAATGTATCTGGTGTCCTTTATCTATGCAAGGATGCTGCATTTGCTTGGAGCGAGCTGACAACAATGTTTAAGAGTAACAAGCGTATTTAGATTTTGGAAGTATGTTATTAATTACAGCACTTTACACAACATTAAATTTGCTAATTAGGGAAACTCTTACCCTGCATAAGAAAAACCAAGGTAAACTGAATTCTTAAGGAAAAAAAAGATGTGTTTAATGACTTGAGTACACTTTGTAAACTTGCGTAATCAAAAAGAGGATCTTGGAAACAAGACTTGCGAAGTCTGCACAATATTTGGGGAAGCAGCATTTAAATAACTGAATGACTCTTCTAGTGATGTTTCAGTGAGAAGTAATAGTGCTCCTAAAGCTAAATGGAGTCTGTGAAGTCAAATAATTCATTGAAATCAGCAATTAGACAATTTTAGTTAATTAAAAAGGCAATGTCTACAGGAAAAAAACAGAGTTTGTTTTTGTTTTCAAGTGCAGAGGAGCCATGCTATAAACACCTTACATTAGGGTATGAGATGGTGCAAAAGGAAGGCAAACTAAATAACTACAAGCCATTAAAAGAGAGAAAATATCCTGGAGTCACTGGAGATGCTTCAACTTTACTGTGTGAATAGAAGTGAAATTGGTCCTATTGCATCAAATATTGCCTTTTGAAATGAGAGAAATGATACTGGCTCCAGTATTTCTGTCCTGTGAGCACAGAAGTGAAGGCGACTGAGAGAAGTGGGACCAACCTACATAATGTATTGCAGCCTTCGGAAAGAATTGTCTTAATATTAACTCATTACGAGAAGAGAAACTCCACAACTTGGCACAGTAAAAGGAAAATAAATAGAAAAAATATCTGTATCTTCTTACAGGCATATTCTGGAACATGGTACATCCTGGAAATATGAATTCACACTATTTATTTAAGCAAATGCAATAGATTTCTTACTGGCTGGGAGCAGAACTTACCTAATGCAGAACAGCGTAGATACCCAATAAAAAATGATGCTTGGATTAAAATATTAGAAAGTCTAGGTAAAAATGACATCATCTCAGTGAGATTGTGACATGAAGTCACCTGAGCTTAACTGATAGTTTCCTGAGCTGGGCTCCGGCTGTGCCCTGGCCATGCCGGCAGCGCCTGGTCTAGCCGAAAGGGAGCTCGATGCTGAGGCATCGTGGGGCATGTTGAAAAGGGCAAAAGCAGAGCTGACCTTCCCGACATGGCCGTACCCCGTGTGACACTCGAGTGCTCCTGAGGACTAAGCAAACCCGAGCAGGGCGGCTCCATAGCTGTCGTGTCCCCGCAGCTCTGCTTGCTGCCTCAGCTCACAGATTGCTTTTTAATCAATCAGTTTGATTTCAGAAATTTGCACTCGAGCTGCTCCCCTCTACCTGTAAGCATATTCCTACCTTCCTCTCGTACAACCTCAGCCCAAAGCCTACAGCATTCATTTTCTCCGTTTTCATATCCTTTTGGAAATTGGGTGACTGCTTCTGCTTGTTTGTTCTAGATATCCTGCCACCCGTTTCACAGTAAATGCAGATTTCCCCCTGCCAGTTGTTTTAGTTTGTATAAGTCACATAAACTAAGAGAGAAGCAGCCTCCAGCCACAGAGTCAGTCTCCTTCCGCTAATTGCAGATCCTGAACTTCCTTTGTGCGCCATGGCTGATGGCAGCCCAGGTGGGGCCTGCTCCCAGCTGGTTCAGGCAGCGGCGGCGGGTGGACTTGCCCGTACGAGAAGGGTTGATGAAACTGCTCCAGAGTTCCCTTGAGGAAGAGTGAGGCTTTTAGAAAATGCCTGCCTTGCACAGGAGCGTAAGCATCAGTCGGGCGGCAGGGACGCAGTGTTTGCTCAGCGGGTGGGAAGGGGAGAGCTCTGGTGGGTGTCAGGAGCTGGTGCAGCCTTAGTGCTTCCCTTCCGGAGAGAGGACGGCCATGCGCCAGTCAGGGAAGCTGCAAGGCGTGAACCGCTGTAATTAGGCCGTCGCTGCTCAGGGCTGCACCGGTGAGGTGTTTTCAGAAACAACTCACACCCACCGAGGCCTCGCTCTGAGCAGATGCGGCCTCGCCCAGATCCTGCAACGTGTCGCAGGGCGTTGGTCCCCAAGATGCTAGAGCGGCCGCGCGGCCCGGCAAGGGACAGTGTTTCTTCACAGGAGAGCCTGATGCCGTAGCAAACCCTGGCTTTTGGGGAAGATGCCCTTGAATATTGCTTTGCTTTGCTATTTAAAGCACCGACACTGAAAGGAGATCCCACGTGCCCCTCTGGCTCGCACACCCGCAGCGGATTTGGGAGCCTGGCTCGCAGGCTGCGGGGTGTGGTGGTTCGTGCTCGGGACAAGCATGACACACGCTCCTTTGGGTTTTTACCAAATCCTCCCGGCACCCAAGCGTGACGCACTGCCCGGGTGGCCCTGGGTCAGCAGGGAGGGCCGGGGGCGGCTTTTGTGTCTGGAAAAATGTTCTTTAGTGCAGTTCAGGAGCCTGCAGAGACTTTTCCTTTTCTGTGGTGTTTCTGATCTCCGCTGGGAAGCGCAAGGCCTGCATGTCCCTGCACAAGCCAGGGGAAGAGCATGCACGTGTCCTTGTGAGTGCTGGGGCAGAGCCACGGGACAGCCCCCACCCCGCCGTGCCCACTGCTTCGCTCGGGGCCGGACTGGGGCAGCCCGGGCCCAGCAGCGGCACCGTGCTCCTGGCACTGCTCCCGCCATCGTGCCTGGCAGCCAGGATGCAGCTCTGCCATGTCTTAAATGTGGCCCAAGCACCAAAGTCATTAAGGTACTTCTCGAGGTTTTGCCTTTAACCTCCCGCAGAGCAGAAGAGGGCTCAGGTCTGTCTTTTTGCCTTTTACTGTGTAAAGGGACGTCCCGTGCCTGGTTGGGGCACTGTTAGCCAACAGCTGGCTTGGGGCCA
>NW_010524538.1:647-1235 GCF_000687285.1 Phaethon lepturus | reverse complement strand
CCGATCCGTCTAAGGAGATGGAAACATCAAGTCAGATAATTGTGAGGGTGACGCGAACATTGCGATTCATATGTTATTTTAATAACACTGACAACAATTTTCCTTATACGCCCGTGCGGCAGCTGGAGCTGTGACGGGTGCTGCCGCTGCGATGTGGCTCAGGTGAGCTGGGGTGCGGGTGTACCCCGGCAGGTCTGGGGGGGGTGGGGAGGTGTGTGCTGTGGGTACAGCTGGGGCTGGGGACGGGTAGAGATGAGGTTTTGCCCCTCAGTGTTTGGAAACAAATCTGTCAACTGCAAGTGCTGTGCCTTCATCTGCTTCTCCCTACTCTGCAAGGCTCAGGGGGTGGAAACGGTCGTATTTCCGTGACTCATGCCTGGTGTGGGGCAGGAGGAGCCAGAAGTGCAGCCGGGGCTTGGGCTGGGCTCGGAGGCGAGGGCCAGTGCAGCTTCGGCGGTGCTGGGGCAGCTCCCAATGGTGCTGTGCCCTCACTCCTCTGTCCGTAACCCAAATGTAGCACCAAGGTTTGGGTTGTTTGTGGGGAAAGGTGGTCACGGTGCGCCATTTCACTGACTCGTAGCAGGAGGA
>NW_010524538.1:0-411 GCF_000687285.1 Phaethon lepturus | reverse complement strand
GCGTGTGCGAGCTGTTGATGCTGGTGCTGTGAAAGAGCCAGGCATGAGCTCAGGGCTGGCGTGGCGCAGGCCCCTCGGCCGCCCCAGGGCTGACAGGACAGGAGGGATCCTGATCCCGGCCGGTGGCTCCCTATGCTCCATGCCCCTTCAATGCCAGCCGCAGCCTGGGCATGGGCACGGGCAGGGCCTTATGGAGCGGGGCAGCCTCGAGCTGTTGATGCTGGTGCTGTGAAAGAGCCAGGCATGAGCTCAGGGCTGGCGTGGCGCAGGCCCCTCGGCCGCCCCAGGGCTGACAGGACAGGAGGGATCCTGATCCCGGCCGGTGGCTCCCTATGCTCCATGCCCCTTCAATGCCAGCCGCAGCCTGGGCATGGGCACGGGCAGGGCCTTATGGAGCGGGGCAGCCTCCTG
>NW_010524537.1:435-657 GCF_000687285.1 Phaethon lepturus | reverse complement strand
TAAAGGCAAGCGCGGAGCTGTGCCTCGGTTTCCCCACGCGTAACACGGGGCGAGGTGGGAATTCTCCTGCCGCTCCGCTGGAACGGGGCTGCAGGGACAGATCCTGCCTTCAGCCCCAGCGGGCGGCCCGGGGGGGACCACAGAGCCCCTTCCTAACCCCAAACCAGCCGGAGGTTTGGGCTCAGCCCCAAGGCAGCGCTTGGGGAGCAGCAGCCGGGAGGC
>NW_010524537.1:0-285 GCF_000687285.1 Phaethon lepturus | reverse complement strand
TGCCATTGGGGAAACCACAGCCCCTCGGAGGAGAGGCAGCCGCGGCCACCGTAGGAAGAGACCCAAGAAACAAAAAAAGGGGGAAAAAAGAGGGAAAAGGCAAAAAAGAGGTGAAGGGGGGGGGAAGGCAAAAAAAGGGCAAAAAAAAGCGCCAAGCAATTGTCTTAAAAAAATATTTTTTCCCCACGCTTGCTGCAAAGCGGGCCGGGAGGAACGCCGGGAGCCGAACGCCCTGTTTTCCATGCTTCCTATAAAAAAAAAAAAAGCAACAACCAGAAGCCCAAC
>NW_010524536.1:0-6992 GCF_000687285.1 Phaethon lepturus | reverse complement strand
CTTAGTGATTCTGTGATTCTGATTCTGTGAATTATATGTTTGTATAAACTCTTGGTCTTTCCTAAAGTGCTCTTGTGACCTTTTTCCAGGTTGCTTTGTAGTTCTCTTCTGACTTACCTTTTATTTTCCACTGTATACCTACCACTGGCATCTAATTTTTCTTTAAAGTCTCCACAAACTACAGTGGCACTCACAAGTAAATTATTTAGTAGTTTAATCCACAGTGTGACAGTTTTTATTATTATTATGTAGAATCTAGTCAAAGAGCATGCACTACTAAATTGGTACTAAAGATCTTAACTAGAAACACGCTGGGGTTGGCAGATTATGGCTGAAGTGGCCTTCATTGCTAAAGACACTTCTTTTCTCATACAAGACAAGGTGTCTAGAGTCATTGGTTACTGCTGTCAGAATGAGCAAGAATTCCTCCTCAGTTTTTTGTGATTGCTTGGAAGTCTAGATTTGCTCTGTCCTAGTAGATGGCATAAAAAGGATATGTCCTGAAATGTAATGTGTAGTAATAAAGACTTATTAGTGACTGAGCTTTCAAAAAAAATGCTTCTTTTAAATGCACTACAAGTGTTTATGCAAATAGTAGCATTAGCATTAGTTCAGGAAATTCATGGAGTCAGCATAACAAATCTAGTCATTTCAACTACAATGTACCTATCATCTAGCTTCAAAGGACACTTGGTGGTTAGCTATGCAATATGTTTTATTTTTGTCGTTAATGGCATGCTTTCCTCCTGTTTTTAAGCATGCAGAAGACCCTTATTGTAGCTTGTTGGGCTTGCTCACTATATTGGAGCTGCATTTTAAATTTGAAATATGGTGAGAAAATAGAGGTCTGTTTCTAAAAATGATGTGAGACAAAATTACATAGAAATTTGTTAATTTGTTCACAATGTGAAGTTCTCAGAATTGAGTTAATAAATATTGGGGGGGAATCCAAAGAAATGGCAGGTTAATTATCCTCAAGGTAGGGATTCAAAATTAATTTGTCACAGATTTACAAGTTTTGAAAGCCTAATACTTAATCTTTTTCTTCTACTTTCAGTTGACAATAATACAACTAATTTTCAAGTTCTAGTTATGTGTTTTTAGGATACCGCTGTGTGGTTTGACATACTTCCAAAGAGTTAGTGGCCTCAGTTATAGAATTGTGTACCTAAACTAAACTTTTGTGAAGTTTAAAGTTGGAACGTAAAAGCCAAATATTCAAATATGTTCTTTTTTGTGTGGAGGAACAGAAAAAAATTATTCAGAGTAGGCAGTTATTCTACCTAACAAAATTATAATTCTAAAAACTGTAGCAAAATCTGCAAATAAAATTCAATGACTCTCAAGTGTAGCACTGGGACTTCACACTCGGAGAGACCTCTGTGGTATTGGATACTATCAGAGAATTGGAAGTATTTTGTTATTGCGTTCTTATACATTATCCGTGAACCCAAGAGTTACGAGCCATGTTGGTTGAATAGTTCTCTCTCTAACCTAACTGGAAAATATACTAATTGAAGTGTTACATTTAAAAACAGTTTCACTTCCAAGACATGTGTATTAAAGGTATTACAGGGTATGTACAAATTGAAACTCTTTCAAGATTTGTGATTGTACATTTGGAGTTGATTTCTGCCAGGAACAGATGGTATTGAAGCAGACAGCTGACAAGTGATACAGCAGAAAACACCTATTAAATGAGATTTTCTAAGTGTGATCACAAACTAATGAGAGTGTTCTAAAGTGTTATTGCGAAATTGGTTTTGAAAAGCAGAGAGGATAAAGAGTTTTTATCAAGGAGGAAGTTGCATTCATGCTTTTCTGAAAAATACTTTAATTAAAAGATTTCGGATCAGTAGATGTTCAACTATTTGAAGGGCAAATTGAAGTTACATTGTTAAATGCTCTTGGGGAAGCCACAGTCAGGATACAGCAGTCTTACCGGGTATGTATGGGATAACAGACATATGCCTTAAAAGCATCTAGCTCCTTAAAGCTCTTTGTCATTTTATGTAGTTATATTGTAAATCAATTGCTGAGATAGAACCCAAACCAGGAATAAATTGTTATATCTCAAAGGATACTTACTACTTTAAAAAGGGGTAGATTTGAGTGCTTAACTTAGCCATAGATTTGTCCGCTGTGGAAGTTTTGATCTGTGAAATAACTAGCGAAACAGTTAAAGCCTATGTTTAAGGTAAAATGAAAGAAAGGTGGCATTACCCTGGTTCTAGGTTTGGTAAAGTAGAGGGGAGTTATGAAGAAGCTCGTAGCACCAGTATCCCTGTCACTTGATTCCAAATTTGGTTTTAACAGGGTCATAAGGCTTTCTCCTTTGTGTTTCTCATGTTGTAATCCTTACAGAAACTCCTGTGTAGGTGAAATGTTTGTGAAACCTGAGAAATGGAAGTACTATGAATGGAAGGATTATGTATTTTTCATGTAATGCAATCCAAAGGCACATATAAATATCATGTTGGGGGTTTTGTGACACAGAGCTGTCATTCTGAAAACTGATTACCTAAGGACCGAGCCGTTTTACAGCTTTTTAGTTCATTGGGGGTGTTGGCCAATATCTGGAGTTAAACTTTGGAGTTTCTTATTAGGAATATACATTTCTTTGTTGTTTCTACTGGAATACCAACGTTCTCTTTCAACTATGTAAAACCTGGCTAATGCAATTAATGCTTTGTGTTTCCTTAATAACATTACGGCCAATTTAGGGTTCTGATAGTCCCATTTGCCTTGCAGATTTTTGAACTGGAAAATGAGGATGGCACAACACTTGCTTTTCTGTGTTGTCAAATACTGCAGTAATACTGCAATATTTGGTATTAAATAGTACCAACATTGTTAGATTTTTACAATCTGTGTAACAATGACTTTTATGTACAAAACCCCTTTTCTCTTGAAATGTTTCTTTTAGTGTCATTTAAGTTTATGAAATTAAAATAAAAACATAAAGGTTGGTATTTATATTAATATTATGTATCAGTGCTGCAAGATGTTTGCTTCCAAAGTTGCTTGTGAAAACTGAAAGCTTGATTAGTGTTATTTACTGTAATGTTTTGTATGCAGTAGTTCGTATTTGCAGATGAAATTTGTTCATCAAATGATTACTGTTTTTTAATTAAAAATAGTTGATCTGTACAGCAGTATTTTAGTAGCATTTAAAATACAGAATTCTCTTTAATTTTACTTAGGTTTCATTTATTAAAATTCACCAGTAAAATGTAAGACTTCAGATGGAACAAAATTAGAATTTTCTTTTAATGAAAGTAAAGACTTCTGCATACTGATGAGAGCTTGCTGAATGCAGCATTTCTGCTTTTGTAAGAAGTTCTTAAATACTAAACCAAAAACTTTCTGACAGAGAAGTTAAATGAAAAAAATTTGTTTGGAAGCATTAAAAGGTGCCAGCTGTGAAGCTGGGGGGGCGGGGGTGGAAATCAGGGCTTCTGTCAACACACTCTCAGCATGCAGAATACTTGTGGTAGATAGAGACCCTGGGGCTTGGGATTGTTGAAATACCTAGCTGTGGAATTGACCCAGAAGATGACAGGCCATGGGCATCCCAGGGGGGCTGCCCTGGCGCTGTAGAGCAGGGAGGTCTCCGCCAGCCTCCTGCATACGTACTCTCCCAGTTTGTACTCCCTGCTGCAGAACTGGGAGCTGGGGTTTGAGTGTTTTGAAGCTGTCAGTTTAAGAGCAGCAAAACTGAAATATTTGCGTAACTGGAAACACACAGCTTGGAAGCATAGGAGTGCTGGAGTGGAAATGTTGCCTGTATTTGAGCAGCTTTCATGTTTTTATCTTGGTGGTTTCAGGATGCTCAACAGTTTTTAGTAGTAGAGGTTGGATTTTTGGAGAAGCATAGCTCGAATTCATCAGAAATTTTGACCATTGAGGGTCTAGGAAAATATATTTGGGGGTTTGGTGATTAGCATTTTTCTAGAGAAACAGTTCCCTTCTCTTCACCATTTTACTGGATTGGTTACTTGCATGACTTTTGTCACTAAGATGTTGGAAAAAAACACCAAACAAAGAACCAAACAAACCAATACCACAACAAATGTCATGAAAATTTTTATAATAACAAGGTTTTCCCTTTATGTGGGAAATGCAGTTTTTACTTGTGTTCCTGAGTGAATACTGGCTCTACAGAAGGACGTACTCATGGCCCATCTTATTTTCTCTAATTCTACAATGAAGTTGTGATAGTATAATATCATACTAATTTTTCTGTGTTCCTCAAACTGTAGGTTATAGGCTCTTTAGCATTATCAAAAAGGCTTAAATGGGGTTGCAAAATATTAGCTAGCTGTAGTAGCTCTGCCTCTCCAGACTGGGGGAATGAAAACTGATTTTCATTGCTGGCTGGTCTTTACTGCCTTTGGGCTGGGGAAGCAAACTTAATATGTGTATTACTTTTCCTCTTGGTCTTTCTGTCTGTCTGTTGTGGGGTTTTTTAATTTTTTTCCCCTATATGGCAAGTCCGTGGTGCCACAGGCTGTCTTTTTTGTAAAAAATGTGTTATCTGCAATTGAGACATACTGGCAAGTAATTGGTACTGTGAGGCATTATGTGATGTTACTGGTGAGTAAGTAGTATTGATTCCTTTTTCAGGGTGCATCAGTGTCAGGTTTGCACTGCTCAATTTGGAATTACTCGTGTGTAATTCAAAAAATTGTGTTAGGAAACATTGATAAGATGGTGACTGTGTAACTTGTTTTCTGAGCAGGGACTAAACAGGGAGTAGGTTGTTTGGGGTGGGGGTTGTGTGTGATGGTGTTGTCTGGTGGGGGGTGGAAAGTTCTAAGATCTGAAATTGTCTTTCATGTTTTAGAAGTGACTACGTGGGTCTCAGCTCGAGTTTGGCTATCAGATCTCTCCTGCCATGAACCTTAATTTTCTTCTTGTATGCTGCTAGCTCTCAAGTAGGGTTTTATGGAATAAGGTTATTTTGGCAAGGGAGAGGAATGATTTTCAAAATAAAATATCAATTAAAATGTGTATTAATTTTACCATAGTTGTGACGCAACAGTTGAATTAATAGAAATGTCTCGTGACTTACAATTTCCTGCTGCTTATAATCTTGATCCCTCACCCTTGGTGTATTTGAAACTCTACTAAAAAGATGCAGACATGTAAGCAGAGCTTAGGCCAGAACCAGGATGCCAACTGATGATCAGTCTCTTTTCTGATTCCTCAGCGGCCTTCCCTCAGAGAGCAAACTGCTTGGTGATTCTTCATTTTTATCACTCACTCTGATGTGAAAGTGATCTTATTTTTCTGATTTAAGCTATAAATTGGTGCAGGGAAATTGGCACTGATCCTGAAAGAGTTGAGAAATATGTTGTGCTAGTTTTTCAAAAGTGAATTTTCATCAGTATATATTGTGTATAGCTGTGTAAGTTCTCTTACTTTTACCTTCAAAAGGACTTTAGATCAGCCTGAAGTAGCCAAAAGTGCCGGGTCTTACTTGCTTCTTCCAGAGTGTTTTCTGCAAAATAAATTGCATCTCTACTTTTTCCTTGCTTATTTACAGTGAACAAAACTCGAGTTTTGTTGTTTTTCATTATTTTTTCCCCTACTCACTTCGGCTTCTTTTCTATTTTCTATTTAAAAAATAACTGCTGAAACGAACTTCAAATTTTCCAAAGAAATTGTTTCTCACTAATTGTTGCATACGAAGGTGACACACTGTTTTTAACTGCATAGGACAGCCTCAAGTTCCTGTCTCTGGAGACAAGTGAATGGTGATTTCTAACTGATGGGTTAATCTAAAGATGTGATGAGCATCTGTCTATCTGTGTATGTCAGGAAAACACTAGTTGACTATGTAGGTATTAAGAGTTCCTCAGGGAGAAGCATGCTTGTCTTAGTAAATGTGACTAACGTCTTTAGAGTAATTATGTTTTCTAAAATATAAAATGTACAATATTTGGAAGATGCACTTTTATGCAGTATTTTTTCATAACTCATACAGAATGCTAAACCATACTTTTTTTATTTTAAATAAAACCTTTTTTCCCCCCTCTTACCACAGGATAATGAGAAAAGGACCCCTTTACATGCTGCTGCCTATCTGGGAGATGCAGAAATTATTGAACTACTTATTTTATCTGGTATGTTCTGTTCCTGTTAATGGAAAAAAAAAGTCTATGCACATCCAAAGAAATAATTATGTACATCTTAGTCTGTGTAGCTTTTACTGAGATATTTAATGTACTAGAAATTAAAGATGTTTGTACTGAAATTTTGGTTTCCAGACTTATCAGTGTTGTTATACTGTGTAGTTCTGCTCTAAAATATTTCTTTGCAGAAAGTTTTCTCAGTTATAGCTATTTTTATTTGTATCTTGATCAACTTTAGGTAGTTTAACTCTAGTTTAAAGAAGTAATAGTGTATATGTTATAGGTAGATGTTAGCAGCATTGCTTTTGTTCTGAAACGACCTTCAGAAAAACAATTAATGTTGAACATAGAAAATGACATCCAGAGTTGGTTATATTATTTTTAAATATTTTTAATATTAAATATTTTAAATATCCTTTCCTGTTGGAGACAGAATATAATCAGGATCAGGTGAAAATGTTAAAACCCCTTCTTTTTTATGTTTATTTGTACTAAGACAAAGTGCAAGTTCTATAAAACAGTGTACTTCCATCTTTAAAAACAATAATGGTAGAAAATCAAGAAACTAAACCAAAAATGTGAAAGCAAAACTTCATGACTGAGCTACTGAATTTATAGTCTTTGATCTTGGACAAATCTGCCTATCAGGAGGCTTGAGGCTGATTTCATGCTGGCTATTTCCACCCCCACACCCTCATCAACCTTTAATAACAAATTTTGCTTTAAGGAAATGTCACTTTTAAGATTGTAGGAGTCACTTCCAGACTTTAAATTGAAATTGCCAGTCAGAATTTAATTTATAATAATTTAGCGAGATATAATCCTCTCTCTATATATTATGTATACTCTATATAT
>NW_010524535.1:2208-3789 GCF_000687285.1 Phaethon lepturus | reverse complement strand
GGGGCCCGTGTCCCTTGGGAAATCTCAGGCACGGGCGGATTCCTGAGCTGGGGAAAGGGACCCCCACGCTGCCAGCCCACTGGCCCTACACCCGCCCCAGTGCCCTGCCCAGCGCGGCCCAACCGCCTCCCTAGAGCCCCCGTGTTTCCCGCCAGCAGGCTGGGGTCCATACGACCCACTGGCTTTTTCTTGTGGGTTTTCTGGTATTTTTCTCCTCTCAGGGAGATCATTTGTTGTTCGACATTTTCTGCTGCCTGCAGGTCAATCTGGGCTTACGCAGAGCAGGAAATAAAACGTTGGAGGAGCAGCAGCTGTGAGGGGGTCAGCCTCTGCTCCTGTTTAACCTTAATCCACCAGCATGCCCAGCCCCTCTCCTCCCCACCACAGCTCCCTGCTCTTGCTCCCATCGCCGTCCAGGAAGGCCGCGACACCCTCGGCCTGTGGGACGGACCCGTCCTCACAGCAGAGCGCGCGGACACAGGCTTTCCAGGATGATCAAAGCGAGGACTCTGAGCAGAAAGCAAAGCAAACCCGGACACTTCCCCAGCCCCTTTTCCTTTGCCCAGGTGGTGTTTGTCCAGAGAGACATCAGCCCTGGACACCCTCAGAATTAAAATTTGCTGTTAAACGCGCCTCTTAAATTACCTGAGTGTGGCATCTGCACAGCCTTCCTGCACCCAAGGGCGACGGTGTTTAAGGGCTCACATCTGCAGATTGCCTAGAGCAGGGACAGCACAAGGCTCAGCATTTGCAACAAGAGGGGAAAAATCCAACACAACGCAAATTATCCCAAAATGTATACACAGAGACACCGCCGCACACAGGCATGCACGAGTCAGGAAACAAACGGCGTAATGGGGAGGAACAGCAACAACTGAAATGTCAAAGTTTGATATGATCTTCATGTTTGGTTTATTTTGCAGCCATTTTGCATCTCCAGGACGCCCCTGTGATCGCAGACCCGCTCTGGATGAGATGTGTCTGGGGAGGTGGGTTTGAATTTGCCTTTGCCTCTGCTCCCCATTACCATTGCACCAGAGCATGTGGCCGCTCACGCCGGTTCCTAACGTGCCGCGGGGCAGTGCTGGCAGGGTACACAGCGGGGAAGGAGAGCCTGTCCTCAGGGATGACAAGTTGCCTCCAGACCCTGGTAGAAAAGAACAATAATAGTAACCTCAACAAAACCACTGAAATAGAGTATGACTGAGCAAAGGCCACCCTGCATGCGCCCAGAGCGATGGACTACGCTGTCCCCTCGGGCCATGAGCAGGGTTTTCCAGCCATGAACCAGGTCCTGCCGGCTTCACAGAGCCAGGGACCACCCCCAGTCCCTCCCACGGGAAGCCCAAGCCATTTGGCCTCATCTGTCCCCCCAGCAGTCCCAGCATTTTCTGAGAGCAGCTGTGGTCTTAGGTGGGAGATCTCCCACTATCCAGCTCTGCCAAGGGCAGCCACGGAGGAAGACCCCCTCTCTGGAGCTGGAAAGGTCTGGGGATGCCCCTGCCCTCACTGCACCCGCTCTTGGCCCCCAGAGACATGTGGGGTTTGTCCTCTGTGGAGGGGGGTGCTGGGGCTGGGGAG
>NW_010524535.1:1822-2183 GCF_000687285.1 Phaethon lepturus | reverse complement strand
ATAGCGGTCTCCCAGCCCTTATTGTATTTTAAAATGTAATAACAGCACGATGTCTATTTTCGTAGACGGAACAGATAATTTCTGGAAGAGGGCCATAAATCTCAAAGGGAGGGGAAATAATTTGGCCAAGGTCATGTTAAGGCAGCAAGAGTGTAAAAGGGAAAAATACTAATTTGGCCAAGGTCATGTTAAGGCAGCAAGAGTGTAAAAGGGAAAAATACTAAACAGCAAAAAAAGCAGTTGAGTGCTGGACTGACACACCATCTCTACCCCAAGCCCCCTCCCCAGCCTGGGAACCCCATCCCCTCTGCCCTGCCAGTCCCTGCCCTGCTGCCCCGCCGCTTCTCAGCATCACCCCACG
>NW_010524535.1:271-1495 GCF_000687285.1 Phaethon lepturus | reverse complement strand
CCCCCCCCCCAGCCGCACCGCTCCCCAACGTGGGACGTGAGAGCACGATGGCAGCAGAGCTGGACAACGCCATTGCAGCGCTGCCGAGGAAGACAACAAAGCCACTGGCAGAAGCCCCTGCCCTGCCCCTGCCGTCTCTCTTGTCCTCGCCTGCTCCCAGCCAGACAGCGGCCCCTCTATCCCGTCCCGGGCCTGGGTGCCGGGGCCCTGACAACACCATCCATCACTGCTGGCTGCCTGCGCCGACCACCCCGCGTGGAGGCAGAGTGGGCAGGGGAGAGGCGCAGGCTTGGCAGGGCCAGACCGGCTCATGCCATGCGAGCCGGGATGGCTCAGCGCGTGCAGGAGGGCCAGGGCCAGCAGGGCTGGACCAGCGCCGAGAGGCAACCAAATGCCTGCCAGGGACCACTCAGCTTGGCCCAGGGCACATCTGTGAAGGGAGGAAAGGGAGAAACCGCTGCAGCTGAGCGGGTGCCTGGTGCTGCCTGGGCCTGCAGCCACGGAGGGGCCCAGGTCTGCCAGGTCTGGGCAGGGACCACCCTCCTCCCACAGCCTGCAATGCACAGGGGTCTGTGTGCCTCGGGAAGCTGAGGTCAAGCCGGGTAGGGGCCAGAGGCATGGGGCAGAGCGTTGGAGGGGCAGACGGGGGTAAGGAGATGCTGAGGCATAGGCTGAACATTTGTCCGAGGCTTTGGAGTGGGTCATTTGTCCAGCGGCCAGCTCTCACGCAGCAGCTCTGAGACGCAGAGGCGGGCTGGCAGCAGGGTGATCCCTGCCATGGCAGAGAGGGACCTGCAGCCCCTGACACCTGCAGGTGTCCTGCTCCCGGTGGCCTTGCAGGGCAGCTCGTGTTTGGTGGGAATGTCATGGTAGGAGCAGGGAAGGAAAGGACCACAGGAATACCCACCTCATCCACCGTTGCGGGAGTGGTGATGAGCAAGAGCCAGGGCCGGAGGGGAAGGGCCAGCCATCCTGCAACAGAGCTGGCACTCAGCAGCCCCGTGCTTCCAGAGAGCACGTCCCTGGCAGCGCCACATCTCCTCACGGCTCCTGGCAAACAGCGGAAAACAAACTGCTGCTCGTACCCTCTGGCTGCTTCTCCGGGCTTGGCTGCCAGCTCCTCCGTGCCAGAGCAGCTCTAGCAGGGCCGGGGTTACGTGGCGGGGAGGGCTCCCGGCAATGCCTGCTGCCCCAGCCCCATGCTTTTCCTAGGGGCAACCCCAT
>NW_010524535.1:0-235 GCF_000687285.1 Phaethon lepturus | reverse complement strand
CCGAGGGGCATCCCCAGCCAGCTCCAACCCCTGTGCCAGGGCCAAAAGCAGGAGGACCCTGCACGCTCCAGTGGGATGGGGCACCAGCTTTGGACAGGCTCTTGCCTGGCTGCTCTAATGAGAAAGAGGCATCATTTACCAGCCTCCCATGGGAGGGCTTTCCCCTTCTCGTTTCCTCCTTCTTTTGCTATTTCTTCTCTAGCCACCTCCTTCCCTTACTCAGTGAGATCAAAGG
>NW_010524534.1:2793-5228 GCF_000687285.1 Phaethon lepturus | reverse complement strand
AAACTGGTCTGTGATCCTGTGATTCTATGATTCTATGCCGTTTCCATTAAAATGATTTGGGCAGCCAGGTTAAGAAGAGTGCTAAAATTACCTCATGCATCCAATGGGTGACATCTCTTCCCAAAAAAGTTTTCCAGAGCTTTATTCATTAATCATTTGGGAGACCACATTTTAAGTCTGTAGATGCTGAGCAGGCTGCCAGCCAGGAGATCAACCTAAATGTTTAATAACCTTCCTGGCTCAACCAGGATGGGGATAGGTCAGACAGACAGTGACTATCCCATGCTCAGCGAATGCTGGATGAGAGAGGGCTGTTACAGCAAGCATTTTGAAAAACAAATAGTTTCATGTTGTAAGCTCCAAATAAAATGCACTAGCCGAGATGGTTGTTGGCAGACACTCCTTGAATGTTATATTTCTGATAATAATTTCATACTGTCAATTAAAAGGAGAGTTGCCATCTATTTAAACTATTTAAATAAAGGCTAAACAGTTTTGGTAAGTGCATATTTACTATGGGCCATTAATCTAGTCTTTTCTTCCCCTATGTCTTCCCCTAACCTCAAAAGAACAAAACAAAACAAAACAAAAAAAACCCAACCCACACTGACAGTTTTAGCTGTTTGGAAAAAGTAGGCATTTTCCAAGCTCCTGGGGACAGATTTTACCCTCCAAGCTGGGAAAAATGCAACACGACTTCACTGTTATTTCAACAGAACAGCATAATAACTGAGAATAATTTAGCTCCTGCTGTTTTGTGTTTCTGAAAGAAAATTGTTGCCTTTTAGTCTTGTTTATCCTTAAAAAGTTAAAAGTGATGTGAGGCTTGTTTCAAAAAGTTGGCTACAGAAGAGCAAATCTGAAAGCTGGGTTTTCATATACCATTTCTGCTAAAAGGCAAGATTCAATATCAAAATCTAGCCCTAAATTAAAACATAAATGTGTTTACCAGGGCCCTAATCTGATATAAGTTCTGATATAAATTAATTATCCCTAAGCCCCTGTAGCAGTTTATGATTCTGTGGTGCAGTCCTATTTGGGGTGAAAAATAATAGGATGTATCCGTCTAAAAGTTCATCTATCCATTTAAAACACATACTCATGATAAACCGAGTAAGCCCTGATCTCCATCATGGTAGCGTCCACCCACACCACTGAAGGCTGTTCTCGGGTAGAAATCACAAAAAAACCCCTCTCCCCCACTGTTTGGGAAAAAAATGTGAAAAATACGGGAAGATGCAGAAGGACATAAGGTCTTGTCCTTGTACAGAAAACAAGTTTTGTTTTGACAAGGATACCCAATAAAAGGGATATGGAGGAAGGACTGGCTGTTTGTCTGGCCAAAGCATCAGGCTGATACGCAGCAAAGATGCTGGTGGGCAGACAAAAGCTCTGCGTGCCTCAACATTGCTATCTGCTAAGGAATCGGGCTGAAGGTTTCTCTGAACACAAACAAAAAGCCCCAAAAGATAGGGTTCGTGAACAAGCACTCTGCTAGCTCAACTCCCTCCTGCCTACAGCAGAGTGGAAGCCAGCATCGCAGTATATATTTAAATACAGAAACCCGTTTTGAAGTCATGTGAAGGCCTCATATAGGTTATCTATGTCACAATAGATAACAATTAGGTGTAGGCAATTGATGCAAAGAAACAAGAGAGCAATTGTGCCATTGCAAGCTCATCGGGAAGTGACAAGGTAATGACTATTTCAACAAACACACACACGCTCCAGCGAATCTCACAAAGCACTCAGAAACAGTGGTTTTCTCAGGCTTTTAAGAACAGAAACAACAAAAAAAGAGATTGGTGCATATTTTCTAAGGAATTTCCCCGTCTCCCCACCTCCTTCCTCAGGAAAAGTGTTAACTCTACATGCAAAACCGTACCCTCAGCCTCAGAAAGTTGCCTATGCAAACCACCAGCTCCTCTGTCTCCGAGGAGGTGCCGTTCAAAAAGCAATCGGATACCGCTGTGCGAGCCAACCTACTTCTGCATTTTTCACGCAGATGACACAGCTTTGCCTCACAGGACGCCGCTTTGCCGCTATTTCTTCTTTGATTCCCACCCTGCCAACTGCCAGGCACGGCACCAGGCTCCCAGACACAGCTTTCTGCAAAACTTCGTGTCACCAGGAAGCTTAAGCCCACGTTGTTGGAGATTGCTGTTCTGATTCATCTAATCCTGCACAGCTGCAACGGTGAGTGGCTGACAGGACTTTGATCCCATCAGGAATTACCCCAGCATCTTTCCCCTGGAAGCAGCAGAGCCGAGGGGATGCTTCAGAGAGCAAATCCCTCTCCGGCAGCCTCTCCACAGTGGGATTAGGCCATAGACGTGCTCCCTTCAGTAGAATCCTGGCTGCAGGAGGCAGGAAGGGGCTGCCTCAGAGGATCACTCAAAAAAAAAAAAAAAAAAAACCCCCTCTTTGACTCCGAG
>NW_010524534.1:0-2748 GCF_000687285.1 Phaethon lepturus | reverse complement strand
AGCAGGATGGCAGATGTAGAGGCTGACAGCCCCCCAAAAATAGTACTGTCACATCACCAATCTACCCCTGGAGTCCAAGAAGGAGGAAAGGCTCAGCAGAAGGAGTTCATGTTCAGCCATGATGCGCTCTCACCAAGCAGAGGCCAAAATTTTCATGTTCTGAAAGAGATAAAAAGCAACAATAAAAGAGCTACGGCTCAAGCTGCAGCTGAGGGCACTGCCATCAGCTCTTAACAAGACCTTGGAACAGAGGTAATGGCTTGGCAAGGAATATTAACATACTTAAGGCACTCGTGCATGACATTACGACTGCATTACCACAGAGCAGACACCTCCAGATGCCAAGAGATATCCACGCAGCACTGAATGCTACTGAGAGTCTACAGATCACTGAGCACCCTGGAAAACCCTCCCAGGTTGTATTGCAGCGTGGTGGTTCAGCCGGGTCGATGTTACTGTCGGAGATGTTCTCTCCTACAGTATCCCGCACAGATCTATTCCAATAACTTCCATATTTACTTATTGTGTCACCCCAATTACCATTGCAATGACACAAAATGTATTTCATATGGAATGGTTTGGGAGCCATTAGAGCTAACAGTGTTGTGTTAGACAGAACTTCAAGATGGCTTTAAAACAAAGAGAGCATTAATCCTCAAAATTAGTAAGAGTTTAAAGTAAGATGCTGGAGTAGTCACGGAGTGCTAATCTCCGCAGTCCTTGAATCAAAAATGAGCGCGGGATTTTGAAAGAAATAAACTTACAGCTGAATTACGAACTGCCTCACCTGCAAACTCATTAGACATATTGTGTTCAAGCATTATAACACACCCCATGTGTTCCTAACGCATGCCTTACACAGTCACTCTGTACGTGCTGTGCATGTTGGCACCCCGCAGAAACAACACAAAGGGGTCGGGATTTGCGTGGGCAGGTACATGTACACAAGGGTGTAATTTTTCTGTCTAGCAAAGTCAGGACTGGCAGGGAGAAAGGCCAAGAAGAGCTACATAATGCAAATCCAGTATTGCTTCTACCAGTGCGGGGTCATATGGACAAGCCCAAAATATCTGGCCAAGCACTTCCAAAGCAAACTTCTTCCTCTGGTTTTGTTCAACTTCTCAGGCTGCCGGTGAAATTATTTTCAGTGGAGAAATATTACAAATTGGTTTTGCCACCTAAGCCATTTCCTGAGAATAGTACTGCCTCATAGGTCTCCTTTCATACTCTTTTCAGATACTCTATAATACGTTTCCCAAACTATTTTTCCACCCTCCCCTATGAACTCAAACCTTGCTCACATAGCCTCAGGAGAGGAAAGCTGTCTGCTCTTCTTGCTCTTCCATGGTACACTGAACAGTTACAGCCCTTCAGCAGCACAAATACTGAATGCCCTGGGACATTGGATCTGGAAAAACTTCAGAGTTATGGAGTACCTGCTTACGGTATAAACTGAAACTACTTCTGACAAGTTCAGTTTGTCTCTGATAACTGACATATTTACAAAACTGAGCAAGGGTCTGATGTGAAAAAATGAAACTTTGTCTTAATTCACAACATATTCAGTAAGAATCTGTTAAATGTAGAGGTTTAGTTGTTAGGTGGTAAATTTTTGTTTTAGAATAAGCAGTTTTCCTGGTATAAGAATGGCTGAAGTGCTCACTGGCCTAACAGTCGGTGTGAGCAGAGGTCCACTTGGCTGGAAGTTGTTCATTAACTGACCTTTCTATCTACATAAGCATTATTCATATGTGCTCACCAATTGCAAACACGTTTTAATCTAAGGATTGCTCACCATCACTTTACTTTGACTTGTTACTTGTGGGAGTGCAGCTGTCAAATAAAACATCAACTAATTTAAAATTTATAAACACTCTGACACTAGCAGATTATTTGGTTTTTTGCAAGTAATAAACCTTTCAGTTTGAGAAAACAATAATGTATAGTAGCCTAAGAGCAGATGAACAACAAATGTGCTGGGTTATTTTTTTCTCGTAGTAGCAAAATGAAGGTCCCTTTCAGCCATTTTAAGACTAATGAATCAAGTTTGCTATCATTTGTCCTGCTCTAGTGTGAAATTTATGTTTAATTCTAGACTAAACCCCTTCAAGTAAGACTTTTCTACTATTTAAGTCTCTAGCAGAACTGTTCTGCTGGCTCAGATCAGGCGCTGAAGTCTTGCATGTTTGTTTACTCAGTTGGCTGTGAAGTCAATGATGTGCTGCACTCCTACCGTAGTAAGTGATGTCCTACAGCCTCAGGGTTTAACACTACATATACACATATTAAACATGCATCTGCAGTTAACCTTGCAAATTCACTGTTCAATACAACTGTGAGTTGTACATTAAATGTGCCAAAAAAAAGAGAAGGAGATAGACTGAGTCATGAGCAGTTTATTTAATTTGCTTATTAACGGCCTTATGCTTGACTGAGTGATTATTTCACATTGGGCAGTGAGCTAACTTTCTGCAGTAACAAAAACAATTCTTGGAAGATTTCTTAATGTCTATTATTCTTTTAAAAAAGGAAAGCTCAAAAAACCTGCACACTGAGATTTCAGCTAGACTACAAACGTTATTCCTACTGTCTGAGTTATTTTTTAAAAGCTAATGTAATATTTTCATTTAAAAACACACACACACAAAACATATAGCATATGATGAATGAATGAGCAGTATGTGCCCAACAGATCTGCCAACGCTGGGAAGCAATGCCATTATACATACATATATATATGTATGTATA
>NW_010524533.1:5440-5667 GCF_000687285.1 Phaethon lepturus | reverse complement strand
CCCGTAAGGCGGGATATATGCTGCCCCGCAAAGGGAAACGTGGGATATTGAGCATGCTTTGACTCACCCATGCTCTAAAAAGGGCAGCTTGCATGAGAATCAGTGGAACAGCACATTTTTATTATTTTTTATTGTTCTGACACAGAGAATTTTTCCCTTCCAGCCACCGCCCATGCCTGAGCCCCGGCTGACGCGGTGCTGTGGCTCCCAGAGCGGGACTTGCCTTT
>NW_010524533.1:4984-5326 GCF_000687285.1 Phaethon lepturus | reverse complement strand
AGGAAACATGATGACAGATAATCCCAAACAACTTCAAAGCAAGATTTGTGAGTCTGATATGGAAACTATTCCTAAAGTCTCGGAGAGGAGAGCCCCACACTAATTACCGCTGCGGACATTAAAGGCAGAGCGGGGCAGCCCACTGCCAAAAGCCCAGCGCCTGGCCTGGCCCGTGCCCACCCCACGGAACCCCAGGCTCCCTCCTCGCACCGCACGGGGCGGCCACGGGGATTTGGGGTAAAACGATGCTCCGTGAGCAGCCCTTGCTTAGACATGGGGTAGAACATCAGCTGGTCCTCACCGATCTCCTGCGCTGTCCCCGGGTGTCCCCTGTGGCCCTGG
>NW_010524533.1:4576-4894 GCF_000687285.1 Phaethon lepturus | reverse complement strand
TGCAGCCCCCTCCACCTGGGAGGCATTTAGGGATTAGGGAGGGAGGACTAAAGGAGGCTGGGGAGGTGGTGGGACCCCGGTGGCAGCCCGCGCTGTGGTGGGCAGCCTTGCAGAGCCTGGTAGGGACGTGGCGCGGGGCTTTGTGTTGTGCACGGCCCCGAGCCCGGGTGGGTTTGCTGCTGAGGGGGGTCTCACCAGCCCCGCGCAGCTTTGCAGGGTGGCGTGGGGTCTCTGGGCAGGGCTTGCTCAGAGCCCTCG
Organism: Phaethon lepturus; assembly: GCF_000687285.1. Taxonomy (NCBI): domain Eukaryota; kingdom Metazoa; phylum Chordata; class Aves; order Phaethontiformes; family Phaethontidae; genus Phaethon; species Phaethon lepturus. The sequence continues at coordinate 4,636 of NW_010524533.1, read as the reverse complement.
TGCAGATGTGGGGAAGCTGTGGGGTCCGGGGCTGGCTGGGCTTGCACGCTGGGGCTCCCC
>NW_010524533.1:0-4298 GCF_000687285.1 Phaethon lepturus | reverse complement strand
CCGGAGCCGGTGGTGAACCCCTCTGGCTGCCCTTGCCCTTTGCTCTGGGCTGGGGACTTGCGCCAGCATGGCTCTGGCTCTGAATTCCATGGACAGGCAGCGCTTTGCAACACAAGCCTGGCTCAAGAGGGGCTCTGGCACCATCCCTTACTGGTGCAAAGCTGAATCGCATCTCTCTGGGTACAGTAGTGCCTCTCCCCCGCTCCGCTCCCTGCACCCATGCTCCAGGGAAGGGCTGGGGATGGACAGGCAAAACCCCTCAAACGCCCTGTTGGCATTTCCAGCGCAATCGCTGCCTGCGCTGCCTTTGCTTTATGACCCTCTGCTGCCATGGGGAAGCCGAGGGAGGCTGAACCAAAGGGGAGAGCAGAGAGGCCCTGGGGAGAGGGGGATGCCCGTGCCGCCGCCGTCGGTGGGGGGGAAGGGGTGGCAGAGAGCAGCAATGCCGCTGTGACTCCTGCCGTTCTTATCATCGTGCTGGTTTTTTCATTTGTTCTATAATGGCAAGCGTGCAAACAATGTGCCAGGGGAGAGAGCAAGAGTTCCCAGCTATAAAAAACTTTTGTTTTAACCTGCTGTGGCATCAGCCTGGCTCAGCCTTGGCAGAGTCTGAATGTGCTGCGCCTAACGATGCTGGGAGGCAAAGCTGGCACTTGCCTGTTGCTGCCCGATTTCTCCTCTCCTCCCATCGAGCCTCAGCCCCTCCTCGGTGCCTGCCTGCCTTCTCTGGGCTCAGCCAGCTTTAGTGAGCTCACAGATGCAATTATGAATTGAACATGAGGGATCAAGGATTAAAACTCTGCTTAATACCTGAGGTGGCAGGTCATGGGAGCTTGGGCAGGGATCCGATAGCTGGTACCCTTCTCCCTGCCAGCTGCCCGTGCACAGGCTCATGCACCATTTTTCCAGGCTGGATTAATCTCCTGGGCAGATGGAAATGATCCATCCTGCCTTGGCCAGCCTCATCCCGGCGTGTATCAGCACAGGCACGCTGGGGTACCTCTGGTTTGGACAAGGTCTGGCTCTCCTGTCTGCAGGTGACAGGCTCAGCTCCACCACGTCGGTGGCTCACCTTGCAGCCCCAAGGCAGGCTGCGGCGCTGACACTGCGACCGACACCAGCTCGTCACCCCGCGGGCTGGGGCCAGAGCTCACGTCTGCCAAGCCCCTGCAGCCGTCACAAGCTCCCCTCTACCTGCGAAATGCCAGGTGCTGATTTATCTGCTTTACATGCCTGGGATCGTGCCTCACCCACGCCCTCGGTGAGGGGGATTAGTAGCACCGGAGCCGTATGTGTGAGCCTGAAACACTTCATTAGGGCGTCATGTGCATGCAGCCTGGCTGGGGTGGATAAGGCTGTGGGACAGGGATTAAAGAGTGCGGGGACTTCACATCCACTCAAGCAGGAGTGCCAGCACGTGAAAACTTTGTTTGAGACCAAACCTTTGTTTTACACCTGACAGAGGCTCAGGATGCCCGGGCTGGCCAAAGCAGGCTCCCCTGGCCCTGCGCGGGGGGCTGCGCTGGCGCACCAGCTGCAGAAAGGTGGGCTTGTGTCCAGCTGCCTCCGAAGGATCCCAAGTTGTTTCCCCGGGAGTCTCTAAAAGGACATTTGAGCTCCTTGCAGGAGGAATGCTGGCACAGAGGAAGCCCCTGCTCCATCCTCCGCTGGTTTAAGGGATGGCTCCTGCTCATTGCCAGGGCAGTGCTGGGCACCAGCGGGCATGGGGGAACCTGATGCTGCAGCCCCTTGCCCTCAGCACCACCTTCGGAGGAATCCAGGACCTTGCGGGCATCTTGCTCTGGTGCTGGGATCCGTTTGCAGGTGAAACTGCCTGGTGATGAGGTGTCCTCCAGGAGCTGCTGAACGCCCTCCGCAAAGGGCTCCGTAGCGGCTCCTCGAGCTGTCCCACCCCTCTAACGCCATGACCAGGCAGACCCTGTGCCCCCTCGGATGTGTCTGGGACCAGCTCAGGCATCTGTGTTCTCTCTCCAGACACATCCGTGGGCACCAGAAGCTCCATGTGCAAGGAGAGCTGCGCTGCTCATTCCCTGCATCCCAGCTCTCCCCAAGCGGGGATCTTCCCTAATCCATCCTGACCCTCTCTCTATGTTTAACGAAGTATTTTTAAATATCCATTGTTTATTCTGTAGCAACGGCCAAAGGAGCTGCTCTGATCCATGGCATAAACATATTTTCCCAGAGTTTTCTAAACAGCCACTTGACCTGCTGGCCAGCACTTCCCCGTAGGGTCTCTCCGGGGCCGGCTCTGCCTCCCCCTGCCCATGGCAGCAGTGGCTGCCGGTGGCTGTGCAGGCAGGGAGCTGGGCCAGCGTTTCTGGCCGGTGGCAGGGATGGGCAAGGGGAGAGGGTGCTTCCCCTGGTGCCTCAGCCCTGGGCGGGACGGTGCAGCTGGGGTCTCGAGCACCACGGGTCCTCGGGTCTAGAGGCTCTAGAGCAGAGGGGATGGAGGTCAGGGCTGTGCGAGACTCAGCATCTCTGTGCTTCAGCTTTTCCAGCTGTAAAACTGGGACAAAGATACTGAGCCACGTTACTTCCCTTGCCCTGATGAAATGCCTGGGACTCTCCCTTCCTCTCCCCAGCTGAGTCGCTCCCTGGGAAGGGAGGAGGGGTCCGAGCTCTCCTGTCTGGGAGCGGGAGGAAAAGCCTCATTTAAGTGCCAGAGCGAAGACATCAGAAGCGGTGTTTTGGATGCCTGCCTCGGCACCTCGAGAGAGCCTGGCTGTTTGTCCCGCTGCGGGCAGCGTCTCTGCCTGTTACTCTGAATGCGCTGGGAACACTCCCCTCCAGGGCACGGTGGCGTGGAGACGGCCTGAACGCGCTCGGAAGGGTCATCTGCGGGAGAATATGCTGTAACAGCCCCGGGGCTGAGCCCTGCAGCCCTTCCAGCGCCCAGGGGCTCGTGCACGTCCCCGCTCTGCTGGGTGGGCGCACACTGGGCTGCCGGGGAGCGGAGGCGGAGGCGAGGAGGGGGAGCCACCAGCCCCTGGTCACCCAGCAGCGTCGTGACAGAGCCGGGCATCGTGCCCCCATGCCCGGACTCTGCCAGCTCCACAAAGCCGAGCCCAACACCCTCGTTTGTCCATGAACATTCCCACAGATGCTCTGGCTTTATTTTTTAGACCCAAAGCCCGGCTGCAGCTCCATGTGCCGAGACGCTGGAGTCGCATGTGCAGGCACAGTAACAAGACAGCGACTTTCCTGCGCGCATCGTGCTTGTGCCATGCGCCATCCCGGTGGAGGGACGAAGCAGGGACAAATCGCCCTGTAAATAGCAAGTCCAGGGCTTGTTCCAAACCAGCAATTAATGCCCGAGCTGGGAGCTGGAAGGGGTTGCATCAAGCCCTTGTCTGACTGCTTTGAAAAACCAAAACAATCTTGTAAAGATCAAGCTTGTAAAAATGGGGCTCTGTTTTGCTAGCTCATGAATGGGAAGAAATGCCAACTGGATAATTTTTTACACATATTTCTTTCCTCTTTGTCAGCATTCCCCCATTTGGCTGAAACTTCAAAATGCCATATTTGGAGAGCGCCCGTCTTAGAGATTCCAGTATTTGTATAAATAGCTGATAGTGAAAAAACTACCCGTTTTGTAGTTGCCCAGGGGCCCTCAGGAGGAGCGGAGCTGGGGGCAGCAATGGGGCTGGGGCTCTGGAGCAGCCCAGTGGCTTCCAGTCTGAGGTGGCTCCTCGCTGCTGTGTGTGAGTGGCAAAGGAAGTGTTTGTGGGTCTCCAGAACACCAGCACCCACCCAAATGCAGGAAGGGAGCAGCAAGGCGCTGCCCATTCTACTCCATCGGCTGGGGAGGAGGTTTGGGCAATAAATGTGGAAGTGAAATAGCGACTGAGATGCCCTGTGTGTCGTCTTTTGGGGTGCAGCTGTCACCTTGCCATCCCCTGGCTGATGTCGGGGGGACAGGGGTGTCGTCCCCACAGGGACAGCCTGAGTGCAGCAAGGGGCACTTAGCCAAGGCCTGGGGTGCACGGTGAGGGGTTTAGAGCGAGGGGCACAGGGCGAGCTGCTGGAGAAGGACCAGAGCACATGGTGAGGGGCTGGAGTGCGTGGTGGGTCGCGCACGGAGAGGGGCTGGAGCGCACGGTGAGGGGCACAGGGTGAGGGCCTGGAGCGCATGGTGAGGGGCGCAGGGAGAGGGGCACGGGGTGACGGGCTGACGGGCTGGAGAGCACGGTGAGGGACCGGGACGCACAGTGAGGGGCTGGAGCGCATGGAGGGCGGCACGGGGTGAGGGGCTGTAGTGCACGATGAGGGGCACAGGG
>NW_010524532.1:0-1979 GCF_000687285.1 Phaethon lepturus | reverse complement strand
TCTAAGGCAGTCTTCAGCCCCCAGCGAGAGGTTCTGTCTCCGGAAGGGTGGGATCTGCGACCAGAACAGCAGAAGAGATGAGATTTCCTTGCTGCCATCGAAGCTGATTTCTTGTTTCTCGGCCCATAGCACCCCGCAGGCAGCAGCAGAGCACTGCCACGTTTCCTCTCAGCCAGCTTTTGTGGACACCTGAAGTACTTTCCCTCTCCTTTCCTTATGGGCCAAGTTCTTGGGCTTCTTGTCATGCTTCTGCTCCCTCCTGGATTCCCCCTAATTGCCTCCGTCCCCAATGAAGTGCGGGATCCCAAACTGGGCACTGGCTGGGGCCAGGGCTCCCTCTGCGCTCAGCAGACCAGCGATTGCCATGCTTGGGGTGCGGGGGGCACTTGCCTCCTGCAGCAGCCCCCATGGTTGCTTCTGGAGGTGCAGACCGTGATGCTCTGCAGCCCTTCTCCACGGCAGCTGCTCGCCTCTCCACGCCTCCAACTCCTCCTTTGCAGAGCAGCTCCTCACACTTCTCCCTGTTGCATTTCAGCTTGCTGGTTTTGGACAACGTCTTGCCACGGCGGGTTTGAGCCCGGAGCTCGTCCTGCCCAGCACTTCAGGCCCCTCCTAGCTTGCTGCTGCCCGCCATTTTGGGGACTCCATGCTCTGCTCCAGGTCCTCAGGGAACCACGAGCGAGACCAGGCCAGCCCCGATGGAAGTGCCCTTCTCTGGCATGGCCACTGTCTGTCAGCGCGTCCTATCACCCACCGCTTCTGGGGTGCAGTTGAGCCACCACCTGGTGCTTCTGTGTGGGGCGCGGTTCGTTGGTTTGCTGACAAGGACCTCACGTGGAGGCATGTCGAGACCCTCGGTGGGATCAAGGCACATGGCATTTGCCACTCCCCCGTCAGAGGAAGCGCTCCTGCTGCCTTGGTGTCATCCTCAGGGACCGTTTCTTATCACCGTCCCGTCCTCTGGGGCACGTGCAGTGATGGGCTGGTGCTGTGTTCAGCATCGCCCCGGGAGCGGGTGCCAGGGCAGGAAAGCAGCACGGCCCCAGGGATGATTCCCCTCCGTCTTCTAAACATGGATGCTGGGATAACTCTTCTCCAAACATGGTGCCCCTCAGTGACCTTTCCCGTGCCTCCCCTCCATGGGGCTCTGCACTCCTTCTCCCTTTGTTAATGTTGTTCAGTCCCTGCTCACAAGCAACCTTTTCATACAAAGGCTGGAGCAATGCAGGTTTCCCTGTACCCTTGGTTATTTCCTCCCTTTCCCCATTAAGTTATGGGTCTTTATTTTCCCGTCTCCTCCTTCCTTTCAGTACTGCTGTACATTTAATCATTTCCTTGTTGCCCTTGATGTCCCTTGCTACTCCTAACTCGGTCACGCCATGGTCTTTAGATTGTACCCTACCCGCTTGTGTGATTTCTTTACATTAATCTGGGATCATACGCCCTTTGCTGTTTGCTTTTTGATTTCCTGGTTCTTAAAAAGCACCTGGTGCAACTGCAATTGTCGTATGTGATCCTTTCTCCCTTTGCTCTTCAAAGTCACTCTCAAGCAGATTGAGTTATTCAGAGATCTAACAGCTGTTTGTCTGCGGGTGGTGCCCATGCCGCCGCCGCCTTCCCCGGGGGCTCCCAGGCTCTCTGGGCGTGACCCCCTCCAGCGCTGCGGCTGATCACCTGGAAGGAGCCCCTCTGTGCCGAGGGTTGAGGACAGCCCAAGGCTGGCAGCCCCGTCAATAACACTTGTCCCCCGAGCAACCCCAACGGCTCGGCCCTGCCGGGCGACCACGCTGCAGCGGGAGCTTTACCCGGGGGGCCACCACGCTGCGGGGGGAGCTTTCCCCGGGGGGAGGAGAGCCCACAGGAGCAGCCGTGGCCCCGAGCAGCCCCCTGGGCCATGAGTGGACCACCCTGGGCACTGCGGCTGGTGGGGCTGGCCTGCGCCTGGGGGCTTGGGGGGACCGGCGGGCTACAGCAAGTGC
>NW_010524531.1:3024-3678 GCF_000687285.1 Phaethon lepturus | reverse complement strand
GGTTTGGGCAGAAATGGGGCAGTCTTTCCAAAGATACAGCTGGACTGTAGGAGATTCTCTCCCCCCTTGTGCAGGACGCTGTACAAGGTAACTTCCCAGGGATTAAGAGGCCTTACCTGAGAGAGAGTAAGTGATTAAGAAACATACGTATGGTATTTGGCATGCTTTAAGATTTTGATTAGTGCACTCTTTTTAAGGTATTAATATCTAGCGTGCTTGTGGTTTAGAATTGCAATAGTGCATTCCTCCGTTGTATTCATAAAAACCTGCACTAGTGGTGTATTGGACCTGTGAGTGTAGTTCAAATATATTGTTATTAGACCTGTAAGTGAAGTTCAAATAAATTGTTAATTTGAGCCTTACAGTGAAGTCTAATTTGAACCTCACAGTGAAGTCTCTCACCGTCACAGCGGGAGAGGAAAGCTCTCACACTCAGAATGCAGAGCTGTGAAGATACAGCTGCAAAGTGAACCTTACTGAAGGACTTGAACTCTTCAGCTGCCAATAGGCAGCAGCAGACACAAATGCAGGATCTGATTCTTACTGCATGAGATTTTCCAGTGGTGGCTTTTGTGAAACCCTGGTATTCTTCCTTCTATATGGAGTTGTTAAGCAGAACACAAGAAAGCAAAAAAAAAAAAAAAAACACAAAAA
>NW_010524531.1:0-1802 GCF_000687285.1 Phaethon lepturus | reverse complement strand
TAAACTGTCTTTATCTCAACCCACGAGTTTTCTCACTTTTACCCTTCCGATTCTCTCCCCCTTCCCACCAGGGAGGAATGAGTGAGAGGTTGTGTGGTGCTCAGTTGCCGTCTGGGGCTAAACCACAACAGTGTTATGAAATTAAGTCCTTCCTCCTCAACCATAGCAGAAACAAGCTCAGCAGCAACTGACAAATGCAATGCTTCTATTACTAAAAGCCCTGTAAGCGTAGGACAAAAGACCTAAGATTATCAAAGGTATGGAATGGCTTCCATAGTAGGAAACCTAAATAAACCAGGAATCTTAAGTGGTACACAAACAATGGCTAGAAATCAGTTCTTCAGTTTCTTCCAAGGCGAGGAAATAAGAGGCAAAAAAATGAAGATAATGGAAGCCAGATTTAAAGCTATTAAATATAGTTTTTCTTCATGCAAGGATACACACAACTCAGTTCTGCCCATTGCCTAAGTAGGTTTTCAATGTCAAAAGCTTGTGTAAAAGTTCAGTACTCCTGTAAAATTGAAGGATTAAGTCCTACACAGCAAAATCAGTTCTTCAGTTTTTATACAGTACTTAAAATTACTTTGATAAAGAGCACTGACAAAAAACTACAAATATAACTATACAGTTATATTACTTAAACACCATTTTAATAAATGCTGTGTTTCCTACTTAACCTCCTCTTAGGGTTTTTGGGGGGTTTTTGTATGTGTGTGGTTTTGGGGAATTTTTTTTTGTTGTGTGGGGTTTTTTTCTTTGTTTGTTAAAAAAATACTTGTAAACCTTATAGTCTAGGCAATAGCAAGGGAATTTCAACATAATACATCCGTCACTTTTTTCTATCTTCAGTTTTTATGTAAAATTTATTATATTTGGGGGGGGTGGGGGGTAGCATGGAGGAAATAAAGCTAAGTAGATTAAAAAAAACTACCACTCACTGATACCATACCTCTGATCCTTCTGCATTAAAATGATCCAGTGCTTGTTTCCTCAATTCCCCTTTTATTGATCCATCAAGTCTCTAAAGAGATTGAATAATACAGTTAAAAAGAAACTTGTACTATATTCTTATTGGAGCAACTTGAATTCTCAATTGCCAAAACAACTAGGGGGGGGAAGGGGGTAAGAGTAATGTAACACTTCATCTTTCTAATTCATGAGTTTCATTTCAAAATACTATTTAGCATACAGTAATTGCTAGTTTTTTCCTGTACATAAGATTAAACTTTCATAAATCTTTCTATAAAAAGGACACTTCTTAAGATCAAGTGGTAGAGATGAAGGCTTCTTGGCTACTACCAGCAAAATTCTTACCTGAAAGGGAAACTGACGATACTTCAAATACTCTGCTAGGATGTCTAACATCCTCACCATCTGAGAGAAAATCAGTACTCTGTTACCACGCTCTCGTAGACGAATCAGTAGCTTGTCAAGAAGGATTAGTTTCCCACTGTTACGTATTAAATGCTACAAAACAAGAAAATGTGTATTGCAAAATAAGTTCACTTCAGCACTAATATACACTGCAGATAGTTAGACATTCATTAACTGAACATGTTTATAACAAGTTTAATAAGCATTTAGTCAGTCCTGATCTTGTAAAAATTCATTATAAAAGCATTAAGCACTTTACCAGAAATCAACAGGAGTACTGACTAGCATGCTTTTCAAATAAATGCATTTCTCAGCTCTGGCTCATAAATATGCATCTTAACATTTCATTAAAATATTAAGTCAATATACCATGCTATGAGTTAGAGCAGTTACAGCATAGACTCAAGTTCTTTTCTACCAAATAAACA
>NW_010524530.1:468-9794 GCF_000687285.1 Phaethon lepturus | reverse complement strand
CCCTGCCCAGCCTCCCTCAGAGCCCCCTGGGCCCAGCCAGGATCCCTGGCCTGCAGGTGTCCCCCAGTGCCCCCTCCTCGGTGCCCCTCATGGCCATGGCGTCACCCCCAGCACCCCCAGCCAAGAAGCGGAAGATGAACTTCTCAGAGCGGGAGGTGGAGATCATCGTGGAGGAGCTGGAGCGAGGCAAGCATCTCCTCATCAACCACTTCAACGCAGGCGTGCCCCTCGCCGCCAAGGCCGCCGCCTGGCACGACATCCTGCGCCGCGTCAACGCCGTTGCCACCTGTCACCGCGAGCTGCCTGAGGTCAAGAAGAAATGGTCCGACCTCAAGACCGAGGTGCGACGCAAAGTGGCCCAAGTCCGGGCTGCCATGGAAGGGGGAGCCGAGAGCCAGAACGGCAATGGCAATGGGCCAGAGAGCGAAGACCCAACAGGCGCTACGACCGCCCCAGTTATCCTCACCCCCATGCAGCAACGCATCTGCAACCTGCTGGGAGAAGCCACCATCATCAGTTTGCCGAGTGGGGACTGCAGTGCAGGTGACGGGACCGAGATACCCATCACTGCATCAGCCACCACGGTCACCCTGACGCAGAGTGAGTGCTGCAGCTGCTGAAGATGCTCTATTCTGAATTGGAAGGTCATATGGGGGGCCCTGACATCCGTCTGTGAGGAGGTCCTGAGCCCTGTGCAGGGAAAGCCCCAGCAAAAAGAAACCCCTGCGTCTCTGTAATGAAAATGCTATTCCCAATATGTCCTCATGCTGCAGGGGAGTGGCTACAAGATATGCACATACTGAAAGTCAGCTTTGATAGCCGGGCTTGCTATTAAGAACAAGGGAAGCAAGTATCCTTTGCGCCTTGCAGATTGTTTGGTACCCCTCTCTGGGAGCAAAAGCAGGCGGAGAAAGATCTCCAAGGCTGATTCCTGGTCTGCCCCAAAAAGCAGCTGTCCTTCTGACAAGTGCCATTCTGGGTCTTGTCTTTGCCCTTACATCAGTTGGTTAAATGCCGCTTGGCAAGATTGTTCTGAACTGGAGGTTGAGAAATTATTTTGTCTAGACAGATAAGGCATGACCTATTCCTTCAGCCTGTACAGCTTAGAAGGAAGCTCGAATGAGGGTGGAGTAGACTTAAATAGGTCATTTTGTGCATTGCTGTTCATTGTATGTTATCTCACTGAACAGGCAGTATTCCTGTGATACTCATTGAATAGTCCTGTAGATAAAAATCCCCATATCGCAGCTACTTTTTACCCCCTTTCTGTCCTTTGTTTTCAGTTCCTGCAGAGACAACCTACCACAGTCTGGAGGATGGAGTCGTGGAGTACTGCACAACAGAAGCCCCCACCACAGTCACCGCTGAAGCACCCTTGGAGATGATGGCACATCAACATGAAGTGTCTGCAAAACCCCAGGAGCTGAAAAGCCGAATTGCCCTGAACTCAGCCAAGCTCTTGCAGGAGCAGCGAGTGACCAACTTGCATGTGAAGGAGATTGCCCAACACCTGGAGCAGCAGAATGACTTGCTTCAGATGATTCGTCGCTCTCAGGAGGTGCAGGCATGTGCCCAGGAGCGACAGGCACAAGCCATGGAAGGAACACAGGCGGCACTGAGCGCCCTTATCCAGGTCCTCCGCCCCATGATTAAGGACTTCCGTCGATTTTTGCAGAGCAATACGCCCAGTCCATCAGTCACTGCTGACCCCAGCCAGACAGGGCAGCAAGATGGCATGATCCAGTGAAAGACATAGTGATGGGACGTCTTTCTTGGGAAAAACTTGCCCGTGCTGCCAGTGGACACAAGGAGCAAGGGGTGCTAGCTCTTGTCAATGTGAAGTGGCTCGCCTTGGAGTCTTGCTGAGCCTAAACAGCTTGCTTTCTCTGCTAATCTTATGCTAATTTGCCTTTTCAGACTCGTCATACAGAGCCGTAGCAGGATGTGTAATAAACCAGGAACTTAACATTGGTTGCTTTAGTTCCTCAAACAATAGATTTATTTAAAAAAAGGACAGTTATTTTTTTACTTCTGTTTGGAAGAAACTTTCCTAAGTATGACACCTCTCTCTCTCTCTCTCTCTCTCTCTCACAATCTCTCTCTCGCCTTTAACTGACTCCTAACATGAAGAGTCTTGTTGCGAGATCACAGTACTGCAGCTGCCAAGGTACAGTTATCATAAACTGTAGTGCACAGTAGTGAATGCATTTCTGGCTTTTGCTGAAAGCATTTACTGGAAACGTGGTACCAGATGCGGCACAACCTTCTCTCTGCACCAAGAGTTACGGATACCGCTCTTGGAGCATGACATCCAGCCCATGCAGACCAGCACCAAGCCTACACGCAGTTTAGATCCCACCCACATCCCCTGAGGATATAAATGAGATTAAAATAGTGCGTTCACCTCATGTTCTGTCTGCGTGCGGTCATGAAATTTCACTATAAGTTGGTAGATGTGATGAAAATTTCATGTTTTGGTTACCAGATACTGTCCTGGGATACATATCGGAAGGAAGGTATTGTCTGTCTTGGCGTAGTTAATACACAAGGGCCTGAATGAGTTTCATTCGGGTGGGTGTAACAGGTGAAACTGTGTCTCCTCTGCATAGTTGGTCACCTCCATAATACCTTCATCCATCAAAGTGGACCTGTACTACAGAGCTTCAGCCATGCAGTAATTCCCAACATTTAGGAGTTTGTCAGCCACTGATTTAATTGGGTGAAATCTGGAGCGTTACTTGGTTCTGCTGGTGGCGGTGGTATTTGTTCTGTACTTTTTAGGAGCTGGAAGTGAGCACAGCCATTCTTTGTTAGTCTGCTAGCTGGCTTTGGGTGGCATTCTGAGAGACGGGTCTGAGGTTCACTTCACTATTTTCATACTGTTATACAGGGTAAAACAACATTGCAGCCACTTAATCTCTTTGAGGTGTTCAGGCTGTGGAGCGTGGTCCTTAATGCTGAATTTCACAGGATGGTGAACATGATTCTCACAGACCTGCGGTAACTTCATATACTTTTAGATTAAAAGCTCTACTTGTACATGCATGGAAGCAAACTTCAAAAAAAAAGAAAAGGAAGCATAACTCTTCTTCTCCCCATACCTTGCAAAGTGTGTCACATTTAACAGGCTTGTTGCTTGCCAGATACTATTTTTGAAATGGAACTCTCTCAGAGCTGGTATTTGCTTGCTGTTAAGTCTCCTTTAGGGCTGAGACATGGTGAGCAATGACTGATGAGGGAATGAATTTGCACAATCAAATTGAACCTTTACACAGCCATTTATGGGGGGATGCTGATGGGGGACCTCTGGTTAGAGCAGCAGGTGAAGAGGCTACTGCTGCCTGTCTCTGGCCTTTACTCATATCCTCTCGTCTGCAAGTCTGGGGGAGAAAAGGAAGCGCGGTGAGAAGGGTCTGCCCCTGGAAGACTCCTCACCCTTTGTCACTGACATCTCTGTGCTGAGTCAGGGTGGCATCAGCTGCATCTCCCTGCCTTGCCCAGGATCTCACCACATGAGTTACGCTCGCCTGACTCTTCCTCTTGGACTTCGTGGAATCAAATCACTTGCGCCATTGAAATTTATTTTTAAAGTGAAAACTATGTCCTACGTGTGGGTTTACCTCATTTGTGTAATGATCTCTCCTTTACAAATATGACTTTTAATAAAAAGTATGGTTTTGGTAAATGGGCTGTTTCAGTTCATCGGCACACTCCAGGGCGAAAATGAGTTCATGACAACAAGTTTGCAACGCAGAATCCTCACTGAGAAAGGGCCAAGAAAGTTGTGAACAGCCACATGTCACGGTAGCTTTTTCTCTTGTGTGAACTTTGTGGCCTTGTATTTACATAATTATAGTCATGTTTTTTTTCAAGTAACAGCTTTTACAGACTTACCTTGGAGCACTAGTTATTTCATTGTGTATGACAGCTTACCAAAGCATACTAATCTCCCAACTGCTCAGAAGATGCCACAAGAGCCTAAAACGACAGATGAAGTACCAGCCTTTGGCTTTAAATTGCAGTGTGCATTTTTTCAGTGACTAAGCACTTAAGCTGTGTTACAGTTTCATAGGAATAAATGCGTTGCCCTTGGAACCACCCTTTTTTCTGGTCTTTTCAGGATAAACATAGAGCTTAGTCAAGCCGGCAGCATTCAGGTGCAAATTCCACGTACACTTTTTCATCTCATTAAAAAGATGTAGCAACATTTTAAATACAGGGTGAGCACTGTGATGAGGGACTTGGTTGTTGCTCATGTCGAGGTCATCAAACTTGGAGAGGAAGAGAGAAAATGTGTCCCTTAAAGTCAAAACTAGGAGAAACAGGTAAACAGGGCACTTACAGGGTGAACGTATATGCGAGGCATTCAGGTGAACAGGGAACCAGTGCCCGAACAGAACAAAAGCTGAGGAGTGACATCTACAGATGTTCATTTGTGCTGCTCTACTTTTCTTCTTGTACCACAAGATTTGTATTCAGCATCCAGAGCAGGAAAGAGCCGCGCAGGATGTTCTGCCGCAGGGTACCTCGGAGGTGAGGGCCAGCAGCCGGGCGGTGGGCCACATCCTTCATACCTGCTGGAGGAAGAGATGTTTGGTGAGGGACTTTTGGTGGGTCAGAAGATGAACTTTGCAGCAATTAGAGGCAGCTGCCAAGCTCCCTGCAGCACCACTAGCTGCTTCCAGAGCAAAACTGGTGGTGGTGTGTGCAGCTCAGGCACGGCTTTCCAGGAGATGGCACTGCGCAACGGGGCAAGGTATGGGGATCCTGAGCTGCAGCAGAGTGCGGTGCGATGCAGGGCCCTGGCAGGATGGTCCCAGAAATGACCCTTCTTGTCCACACCTTTTGTGATCCTGCTTGCTCCTCTCACTGATGAATTTTTTCAGGAATGAGAGCCCAGAGAGGAAGAAATTCAACGGGCAGAGCTCAGCGATGAGGAACACCAGTACCCCTAGAAAAGTCAGGATGCCTGGGAATACAAACCGGGTCCCGCCACCTCCCACAAACACGGGCAGAGGACAAAGATTTTGGGAGCTCACGGTTCTCTTTGGGATGAGCTCACTGCAGAATTGAATGGGCAGGCACAAGATTAAAAAAACACATAGATTCTTTAATTGTAGGCAAAGGGGCAGGTTTTTAGAAGACACATAAATATGTCAGTATCCCACGACTACAGTGCGCTGCCATAGCTACATCGCGGTTCTGGGAGCAGATTCCCACCGAGGGACAGAATGATATCACCTGCATACTCACCCAAATTACCTTTACCTTCTTCAGCATGTTTTTAAAGATTGTCAAGCCTGTTTTAACAAAGCATTCTTCTGGGGTTTTGGTGTTGTTTTTTTCTCTGTTGCCATCTGAGAGGTTATTGCCAACAGGTACTGTCAGCACAAGTGTGGTCTGTTGTCAAGTATGAAACTGGAGACATTTAAGATTCTTTGTCTTTTTTGAAAGCATCTGACAAGAAGCTTCACAGGAATGAACAGTTTCCAGGCTGTGTTTTGCAAGCAGGGATGAAGCCCACATCGCCTGCAAACTGGGCTCATGAGCCCTTGGGTCCCAGCCCTGCAAGGTGATTAACCCAAGGCAGAAGCTCAGTCCCAGCAGGGACAGTTTGCTACCTCCACTGCCTGCGATCCCAAATTAGAGGTTGCCATGTCAAGTGGGAACCACAGACTTACAGTTGTTTCTACTGTGTTTGGGATAACAGTGGCATTTGTGGGGCCACAGCCAGAAGCACGGAACCCATGGGAGAGCCCACAGCCAGCAAGTGTCTTGTCCGTGAGAGCACTTAAGGCGACACCTGGGACACAGACGCGGGATAACGCTTAATAAACACAACAAGCCTTGAGGCAAAGCGGGTTCCAGTCTGTAAATTTTGGAAGGGGCAAACCAGCTCCTGTTCCACCAACAAGCCTCCAGGAAAGAAGCACAGAATCCTGATGCACATTCCCAGGACACACTGGAGCAGACATGGAAAACCAGTAAACAAAAAAAGCCAGGCAGCTGGATTTTCAGGTCTGGCCACATGTTTGGGGAAAGGAATCCACCGACTCCAGATTCCTATGCTCCCTTTGTCTCTGTCGATAACAGGATCCCCCATCCTGGCAGGCCAGAAACCCACTGTGCAGGTGTGTCCTTTGCACATCCAACAAGAAACCCAGCCTGGCAAGAAAGTGAAACAGTTCCTGGCCTTTATGATGATGAGTTCAGTTAAATATGGAACTAGTGAAAAACACAAGCAGATCAAAGTAGAGCTCGCAGCCTGTTATTAAATTAAGCTGAGAAGACACAAGCTTGGAATAACTCCATACAATAGGATAATCCCATGTAATGGGGATAGGTACCCATTCCGCTCACAGGGTTTCCAGCAGCCTGCATGCTACAGACAGGGCTCGCCCCGCTGCGGTGTTCTGCCCCGGGAGTAGCACCCCTGCCCCATTTCAGGAGCTGCCCAGCCTGGGTCTGCCCCCCAGCTCTGAGGAAGGTACCCACCATGGGTGCGCGGCCCGCAGCTCCCATGCAGCTCCTCCGAGCGAGGGCACTGCAGGTGCTTGGCCACCAGCAGCGCAAAGATCGTCGTGTGATAATCTTTTCTTTTTGGATGACGAGGCTGAAAGCTCATTAAAGCTATTATAACAGAGGTTACAGGTGTAACAGAGGAGAGCCATTATTGTGTTTATGCTGTTTGCAGTAACGTGTATAATTTAGTTTTCAAACTTTAATCATTTGGCTGCTAGGACAAATGGATTAGCATGATGATGTTTTCCAGAGGAAGACACTGATGATGTAGTTTACAGGGCTTGATGATTTGCTCGTGTATCTGGGATTCCCCTGGGATAAGAGATAGGATTTGATGGCTCACTAAATGCATTACAGAATCTATCTCGCTTCACATCACTGAGTTTTGTCCCTTCTGAATTTATCTTGCCTTGCTTCTCCCCTCCTGCTTTATCTCAGTCCTCGAAGTGGGGAGGGAGGAGGCAAGAAAAGCCATCTCTCTCCTGCTCCCTCACAGCCCCAAGGTGAGCAGACCATAGCAATCCCAGCCCTGGCCGGTGGGACACACCTCCAGTGGTAGCAGAGGTGAGGCCCAGGCTTAACTGCAGAGCCCAAACTGATAAATTATCCCAGACTGATAAGACGATGCCCTGAGCCAGCAAAAGTTGAGGAAGTGGTGGCAGCACTGGGGAGCGGCATCAGGAGAGGCTTAGGTCAGGGAGAACATGGGGCAGGGATGTGGCTGAGGTTCACGGAACAGAAGTGAGGTGGGCACGGTGGGGTTGAGGTCATAGAGGAAAAATCAACAGCATCTGAGTCTGGGATAAGCAGAATCAATATATATCAGAGCGCCCTATTCACACACACAGCCCCTTAGTGAATGGATTGGATCTGGATTGGAAAATAATATAAAACCAGTGGGATGGTGGATGGATGGAGATATCCTATGCCCACATCCCCTCTGTGGTGCCTCCGTGGGGCTCAGACTAACTTACCCACTCAGAGATCAGCAGAAGCACACGTTCGGAGGAGCACTGTCCCTTTAAAAAATGTGAATTTGTCCAGAAAAAATCATGCAGCATAAACACAGAAAAATCAACAGAGTGAATTTCAAACTAATAAAGATTTAATCTCTAAGTCATGAGACTGCGTTTGTTAGGAAAATATACATACCCCTGAGAATCCAGCTACAGTTGCTATATTACATACTGTTCAGCAGCTCACTGGGCATTTTTCCAAATCCATTTATTTTTAACATCAGTCACATTATTCAATTAATTATAAAAACACTGAGGTTTTCAAGAGATGTTTCTGATAAAACTGCAGAGTAAATATGCGTGAGAACAGCAAGGATTAAAATCTCTGTAAACTTTAGCATTTGGGACTGTTGCTATAAACAAGAGAAGTTCGAGGAGGAGGTTATTTATCAGAGTGAATCATACCAGATAACACACAGCCTCCTCCCACACCACAAACAGAAAGATCGTTTGTCCTTTACCTAGTGATGGAAGCGAAAGATCGACACGTCTGTATGCTCAGGGAACGAGACGTGCAAGGGACTGGGCTGGATGCTTCAGATGCTTCCAGCATTCAAGCATTCCAGCTTGGCAAATATTAAGTATTTAGCAGGCTGAGCACTTTCCCAATAAACCGAGAAACAGAAAGCAAAAAACCCCAGCCCATCTCTAGCAATGTCTCGAGGCCCTGAAAACACCAGGTACCAACTGATGGAATGATTCAAGCCCTACCTTTAAAAGCAGCCTCCACAAACCCTGCTTTATGGGAAGACTGGTATCATCTGCGATGGTTTCACTGTACCAGTATGAAATGCTTTCCTGGCCCAAAGTCTGCGTATCTGGTAAGCAAGAATCATAACAAATCATTCAGCCTAATCCAGCATTTAACTTTTATCCACGTTATGTTGCCATGGACTTTTCCTAGCAGATTTTTTTTTTTTAAAGACTCACACTGTGGTAGAATTATTTGATAGCTCTGATGTTGTCTGCATAGATAGCAAAGATTAAAGGCAAGGAGTCTGGGCATCAAAGCCTGGCAAAGAGAGCAAGGACTCCCAGGCTTTCATCCAAGCTTTGCCAGACATGCAAATCAGCCTTGGGAAAAGTCCCTCCCATACGAGCCTCAACTTCTTCTCTGCCACAGAGACTCTTAGGCAGATCCCTAACTTAAAAAAATAGGCAAATTACGTTGATGATTGCAGACTCCTTCAGGACGAGAGACATTTTGTTCTACTTGCCCTTAAAACGATGGAATCCCGCCTAACCAGGGATCCCAGCCACGGCACAGGACATGGCAGCAGCACATAATAACAGGAGGGAGCCATTTTGATGAAGAGATGTGTTTAACTGGTTGCCACATCTCACACACAGAGGGTGAGACTGCAGCTCCCGGCCCTGCCTCGCACTGCTCGCAGGGGTGTGTGGTGCCAGGGCCTCCCGCCCGCTTCAGGCCAGCCAGCCCAGGTGCTGCTGGTCAGCCTGACCCACGGCCCGCTCTGTGGTACCCGGAGGCAAAGAGCAAGGATTGGGTGGCCACACCGTGTTTGCAAGGCAGCGCTGCCTGAGGAGCAGTGTGCCTGCAGCACAGAGGACATACCCATTGGGAGGGATGTCACTGGGAGCTGCTTGAGCAGAGACGGCATTGGGACAGACAGGGCACAGGGTCCTGGTTGTCAAGGGGCAGTAGTGAAGGACACAGAGAGACCATGTCTGTCAGAGCTTCTTCTCCCATCACCTCAGCCCAGGCAGGGACACCTCGACAGCAGGCTGCAGGGGCCGAGGCCTCCCATCCCCTCAGCCAGCCCACTC
>NW_010524530.1:0-306 GCF_000687285.1 Phaethon lepturus | reverse complement strand
CCGCTCCCCGCCCACCCCCGCAGCCAGGAGGCGGGTTTTGCTCCAATCGACAGCCTCCGCCTCCAATCCCCGCGCTTGTTTCCCCGCCCCGTGCCGGATCAACTAATAAAAGTCTTGTTGCGCTCGGCCCGCCTTCTTGCTGCTTGCCCAATCCAGCGCCGCCGCTCTCATGCTCCCCTCCCCCCTCTCCGGGGAGGAGGGCGGTGCGGGGGTTACGTAGTGTCGCGTTGGTATTCCCGAAGCGTGGTGGTGGTAGTTGCTCTGCCTTGTGGGTGCTTGCGGCGTTGGCGTAAGGGCCGCAGTTGG
>NW_010524529.1:3585-3829 GCF_000687285.1 Phaethon lepturus | reverse complement strand
TATTATATTTGTTTTCGTTCATATTTTTATTTTTTATTTTATATTTTCTCTTATTTTTACTTTTTTTTTTCATTATTTTATGTTTACACTTGGTTTTTAAGTTTTCCAGCTGGCTGCAGAGCCGCTCCAGGCCTCCAAACCAGAGTATGTCACGGGCAGGACAGGTAACAGCCCCCCGCAGGTGTCTGTGGCATTACCCAGTCACTGGCTGGGACAGGCTGGGGGGGGGGCAGAAGACCACCCC
>NW_010524529.1:2294-3480 GCF_000687285.1 Phaethon lepturus | reverse complement strand
CTGCTGGTTTACAGATTGTTAAAATGTTGGTCTTTAACCCAAAACGTTTTGTTTTCACCCTCCCTGGAGGATTCACCCAGCCCTCAGCATGTCCTCTTTGCTGAAAGGGAGGGAGAAGTCATCGAAGTTCAAGCTGCAGAATCCCATTTAAGCTGTCTCATGGGCAAAGCATTTTCCCACAGAAGCTCATCTGAGAGTAATGGGCTTTCCTCCGCCCGGCCTGTTCTCCTCGGGAAGGGAGAGGCAGCACCCATTTCGATCCCAGAGCCTTCAGGGAACCCTGAGAAGCAGCAGCAGCCCCTGGGTGATAAGTCTTCAGCACCTCATTGTTTTTTTTTTTTAGCACCGAGCCAGACATTTGGGACTGAGACTCCTGCCGATGTGGTTTGGTTTTTAAGCACCTTCTTTTTCCAGGCGACTGCAATTCTCCATCCCAGTTAGGCGCAGCAGCTGCCTTTGGGGGAGGAAGGGACAGGGCTGTAAAACGCACGCCGTGCTTCCCGCTCGTGCTGCACTGGGAGCGAGGGGCTGGGGAGGGGGAGAGGCACTTCGGGCGGCATGGCGAGGCTGTGACGTGCTTTTCCCCTCGGGTTGCATGTCGGGCAGATGACCCGCACGTGCTGGAAAGGGAGTCAGTTCAAGACGCGAGAGGAAGCGGGTGGCAGCTTGTCAAGAGATAGAGACAGGGAAAAACACACGTTGTAATAAAAAAGCTTAACGAAGCGGGGTGGGTTTTGGCTGGTCACCTCCCTTGGCTCTGCCTCCAGCTCTCCTCAGGCTGCTGCTGGACCCGGGGCTTTAGCAGGCGTCGGGAAACGCTGCTGTCACCTGGGGTCACCAGCCCTGCCTTCGGTCATGTTTTAAATCAGGCTGGTGGGCTTGTAGAAACCACGCTACTGTGCGGCAAGGAACGCGCAAGTATTTGGTCCAGGGAGAGAGAGACGGGGAGGAGAGGGGCGTGCTGGAGCGTTGGTGTTGAGGCAGTTTGCGAGAGGAAGAGAGAAGGGGTTTCTCGTCCCGTCCATCTTCCACCCCCCTCCCCCCTCGAATTGTTTCTGTAATTTTTCTTCAGCAGATCATTAAACCTAAAATACCTGCTCCCTTCATGTTTCTGCTCAAGTACAAACATTTTGAGCATTGCTTTCAAACATTATTCCAACATGATTTTGGCACATCTCTACCCCCA
>NW_010524529.1:428-2263 GCF_000687285.1 Phaethon lepturus | reverse complement strand
CTGAATTTGCATGAGACCTAGTCTGGGAAGAGCTCCTTTGAAATGACACTCAAGTGTTGTTTTAATATTCGGCTTGCAGTTAATGTGGATGCAATTAGTTGACACTTGTAAATCCTCAAGTTGAAAAGCCCTGTAAGAAGTGTAGGAAGCCGAAAGCGCACCTGAGGCCAAAGCCTCAGCTACTGCCAGGCACTGAACTTCTTCCACGGCTGGACCGGCACCACCTTGCCCTCCGCCAACGCCTGACCCGCGGCCCCTGGATGCGACACTGAAGTTTTACCATGTATTCACGTTGACTTCACTAGAGTTTCTTCTGGCCTGGGAGCACAAGCCTCCTCTGGCTGAGACAAGCTCACGCGTACAGAAGTGATCCGTATGTCCCATGAGGAGGAAGTAACCAGCCCCGTGGAGCCTCCTCATTCCGTATCAGCCCTTCGTAACACTTTCTTATTTTTTTGGATCAAAGTAACTCAGACTAGCCTGGCTTATGGTGCCCCAGACATATGCATTTTTAATCCACATCCAGACCAAGCTTCATTGTGCAATAAGCTCCCTGCTTCCAAAAAAGCAAGAGATAACATGTACGTCTGCCTAGTCCATTCTTGCCTGAACCATAGACAAATTAAGACCAGCCCAGGTTCCAGGGCAGGAGAGGAGCATTGTAAGGCAAATGAGACTTTGGCTCCTCGTGCTTCTGGATTTCAGGAGCAATTAGGAGACTGAAACCTAGACCTGGGAATGCTTTTCACCCTGTTTTTACAGGAGTGGAGGATAAGGGCACTCAGCAGCACTTGGCCCTCGGCAAGCGCATGGCAGAGCCTGCAGTTAGGACCTCCTTCTCCAGCCTCGCCGTGCCACCTGCCTAAGGGCAAAATCATTGATTTGGGGTTGAGGGGGAAAATTGCGACCACGTTCCTCTTTCTCCTCGCCCTTTGTTTTTACAACCATTTAGATACCTCCTGTGAAGAAGCCGGCAGTCATCACTTCACCTTAAACATGCACTGCCGTCGGTGAGGGACAGCCGAGCCGTGCTATGGCTGTCACCTCTGTGGGGCTGGGGGGCAGCTCCGGGGGTGGTGGGACAGCCTGGGAAAGGGCACACGCCTCTTCTCCCCACGCGATTCCTCCTCTCTCGTTTTAAAACTCACTCCCAAATCCCCCGGATTGGTGCTACATCAGTCACGGTTCATTAAAAAGGACTTCTATTATAGAAGCGACGACTCTATCGCTGCCCAAGACCTTTTCCTTGAGCTCTCTGAAGAAGCAGTGTACTCATTTCCAGGGCTCTCCAGCCCTTCCTGACAACTGTACTTTCATCTGTGTGCAAAGTCTGCTTTCATATTGTCTCCCTAAGTGCTAAGAGCAAGTGTTTTGATGTTAACTTCTGGGAACGAGCTCTTAAGCTACCACCTCACACTTAATTACAGTTATTTATTAAGTACTCCGGCATATCCAAGGAAGAACGG
Source organism: Phaethon lepturus (assembly GCF_000687285.1). Taxonomy (NCBI): domain Eukaryota; kingdom Metazoa; phylum Chordata; class Aves; order Phaethontiformes; family Phaethontidae; genus Phaethon; species Phaethon lepturus. The sequence continues at coordinate 797 of NW_010524529.1, read as the reverse complement.
AGGTTTTCTGCTTCAAAGGCTTTCTGGACGTCGTTCGGCAAACGCCTTTCGCCAAGCAGAGTGCTTTTCCTACCCACATACCGTCAGACCACGGAGCCCCCTCCCCTGCCGATAACCCGGTTGCTTTCAGAAGGAGGCACGGCGGTGGCAGGACCCCACTCCAGCAGCACGCCGTATCTTTAGGGCAGGGTGTCACTCCCCTCAGTTGATCTCAGGTGACTGCAGTGAGGCCGTCCCTGTGCTCAAGTGCGCAGCCAGCTCTGCCCCGTGTTCCTGGAGGGGCGAGCTCTGCCATACGTCCCGTTCAGGGTAATGACACCAAATCCTTGCCACAGCCCAGTGGTGAGGTGACATAGTTTAACTCTTTCC
>NW_010524529.1:0-397 GCF_000687285.1 Phaethon lepturus | reverse complement strand
CTCTTCCCCAACCCTGATGCCAATAAAAGGCCAGGATTGGGCTTTTATTGCCCGATGCTGTCATGCTCTTCCCTCTTTTGAAGCAGGGTTGGGTGATGCTGAGGGCCTGGGATGTGGGCAGTGCAGCAGCGGTGCAGCAGGGGGGTGGTCCTGCGGCAGCATTGGCACCAAGCCCCGCCGGCGCTGCTCCGTCAGGCTCGCGGCACAGCCGTGGTGCGGTGCCGTAGCCAGCGGTCCTGCTGGCTCTGCGCAGGGTCGGCTCCGCAGAGATCCCAGACGCCAACAAAGCCAAATGCCACTTCAAAGCAGAGGCAGCTTCAGCCCTCTTAAAATGCTCCAGAGCAAAGATCCTCCCAACCCACTGAGCAGCAGGTGCAAGAAGTGGATCGGGACCAAG
>NW_010524528.1:4397-4674 GCF_000687285.1 Phaethon lepturus | reverse complement strand
CGCCACCGGGGTGAGCTCCAGACAGGCCGGAGGTTGTTTAAAACATGGGGGAGATCGTGGTTTATAAGATGGGGAAGAGTCTTCTCCTCGCCTAGAGGAATATAACTAGGATATTTTAAATACCGAAAACTTTTGCAGAAGGGGAAAGACGTCTGACCAGCTGGAGTCCGAGTCGCAAATGTCTTCACCCAGGTCTGAATCCAACTCCCAGCCAAGTCCTTGGAGGACACTTACCTCTAGGACCGGCTCCCCCCCCCCTCCCCCTGGGGGCTGCGGC
>NW_010524528.1:3466-4288 GCF_000687285.1 Phaethon lepturus | reverse complement strand
TGCGTGGCCGGGCAGAGCTCTGCCAGGGCCAGGAGAAGGCGCGGGGAGGGAAGGGAGCGCTGGAGCTGCCCGGGGGGATGCAAAGCCTCGCCTAAGAGCTCAGCCAGCCCTTGCGTGGGAAACAAAGGCGGCATTAGCAAACGTACGCTGGGAAACAAGGACAAAAGCTGGTTGTACGTCCCTCGTCTAATAGCCCCCGGACTGGAGGAGAGTGGCCGCGTGCAACCAAGCACAAAAGCTGGGTGTACGTCCCTCGTCTAATAGCCCCCGGACTGGAGGAGAGTGGCTCGCCGGCGACGGTGGCGACAGCACTAATGTGTTTTGATGGGTACCCCCATTCCCCCGGGGTGGCCGGCACGCCCGGCGACCGCGCGCTCAGAAAAACGTCTCCTGATGCGGGAGGTGGAGCGGAGAAATGGAAAGCTGCTGCCTGCAGGGATGGGTTACGTGATCACTGGAGCCAGTACCTGTCCCGAGGCTGGGGACATGGAGCTGCCACCCGGTGCTCCCTGAAAATGGGGCCACCTGCGAGGGTTCTCCGTCCCCGTGGGTGCAGGTGGTGAAAGAGCATTTTAGGATTTCTCCCCTTTCCCCCGCCGTGTTCCCACGTGAAGATGGGCTCCCGTTTGAGTTGCGCTTTGGGGTGTCCCCGCCATGCCGTGCCACCAGCCGGGCGCGCAGCAATGCCGTGTTCGCAGGTCGGGCGCTGCTGCGGCTGAACGGGGAGAAGCTGCAGCGCATGGGCATCGCTCAGGAGGCGCAGCGGCAGGAGGGCCTGCAGCAGGTCCCGCAGCTCCCGGGGCGCGGGGAGGACCGCAAACT
>NW_010524528.1:2794-3349 GCF_000687285.1 Phaethon lepturus | reverse complement strand
GGGGAGGTTGTGCCCCTCCCGATGCCGTCCGGACAAGCAGAACGGCTTGCCAAAGCCAGAGGCACCCACTCGCAAACGCTGGTGCAAATGCAGCCCGTGCCATGGCCGGGATGGGGTGTGGGGCACGGGTTGGGCTGCACGGGTTGCGGTGCACCAGGACGGGTTGCGGTGCACGGTGCCGGACTGCGGTGCACGGCACAAAATGCAAAAAAATGCAAGAATTAGTGGCATTTTGCATGGAAGGGACAGGATTCTCCGGGGCTGGCAGTGGGTGAGCTGGAGCGTGCCACCCTGCAGGCTGTTTATTCCTTCCTCTCCCACCTTGTTCCAGCTTCTTTTGGAAATGTCTCCTAGCTGATCCGTCTGTTTGGCAGATTGTACCGACACTGTGAACCGAGCACCTCTGGGATGGGCTGTGCAGCGCCGATATGAGACCTGAACCGCAGGCTTGGAACACAAAGAGACATCTTCCCAGCCGCTCCAGGGCTTCTCTCCTTCTTCTTTCTCTTTCTTTTTTACGAAGACATTTCTGTGCAGAGATGGGAGGTTTCCTCC
>NW_010524528.1:2223-2693 GCF_000687285.1 Phaethon lepturus | reverse complement strand
GGAGGCGGCGACAGGCAGGGCTCAGCATCGCGGACAGATCGAGCACTCCCAGGACGGTCAGAGCCACGCACAGGAGGGTGAAGTCTTATGTGCGACGTCCCAAGCGCCCGGCGGCTCGTGTCCATACCTCGGAGTTTATTTAGGGAGCTTTAGTTTTCCCTTCAGACTGGGCTGTCTTCCAGCGTTCTAGGAGGTGATGTTATCAGTAGCAAATAAGATGACCTGACCAGCCAGAAAAAAAATTAAAAGCGGTGCCAAGTCACCAGCGCCTGGCTCCACTTGGTGACTTAAAAAGGGAGCTGAGTCATCGGAGCTGGAAAATCCGGGAGCAAAGGCAGGGTGGACGCGCCAGGAGGGAGCCGTGGCCTGGAGGAAGCTGTGCCAGGAGCTCGTCCTTCACCCGTCCTCGTTTGCAGGCAGCCGGGGCAGCCGGTGCAGGGCTGCCCGGGGGGAGCAGCCAAGGGAGCCTC
>NW_010524528.1:1736-2123 GCF_000687285.1 Phaethon lepturus | reverse complement strand
CCCCGCCGGCCCCGGCGCCCAGTCCTGCTGCCTGCCGTGCCCTCTGCACTCCCACCAGCGCTTCGCAGAGCTCCGCTCCTCCGGGCGTTTGCAAACGGTCGTCCCGACCTCCTGCCCAGGGGCTGGCGATGGGGCCAGCGAGCCCAGGCGCCATCCTGATGACCCAGCTCCTCGCTAAGGTGAGCAGCGTTTCCTGTTACAGCCCCTGTCCGGAGCCACGGGCGGCTCACGCGGGCAGGTAAGGAACAACGATGCCTAAAACCCAGGATTTGGGGGCAAGGTGGATGCTGTCGCCTCCCCACATTCCCCCTCCGGTGAGGAGGGCAGGGCTGCGGGGCTGGGTCCCAAAATGGCGGCCCCCCCAAACCCCCGGGCCACCCGAGCCGG
>NW_010524528.1:1417-1629 GCF_000687285.1 Phaethon lepturus | reverse complement strand
AAAATGGCGGCACCCCAAAGCCCCCGGGCCATCGGAGCTGGCAGGGACGCGGAGGCACGTCACCCACCACCCACCGGCTCCTCTGCTGGTAATAAAATAAGAGACTGTTATTTTAACTTGCTGCTCTCCTGACTCTTCCCACGCCTGAACCTGCGCCGTGGGTTCAGTCGCTCCAGCCCTTCCCAGGGATGCTCAGGAGACGTCTGCAGCCC
>NW_010524528.1:743-1327 GCF_000687285.1 Phaethon lepturus | reverse complement strand
CCCACCAGTCGGCCCTGTGGGAACAAGCCTCAGCCTGGGGGGTTGCCGGTATTTAAATCCCATCTCACAGAACCGCCGCGGACATGAGAATTAAGAAGTCGCTCATCTCTGCTGGCGGGTGGCTGGACGGGGGGATTTGGGGTCGTAGTTACCGTTCCAGCGCAGGTAACGGCTCGTGGCAATGGCTAACGAGCCGTGCTAAGCGGGATGGGAGAGCGCGGGGCTGCGGCAGCCCGGCGTCATCCCTGTCCCATCGTGCTGATGCTGCTCCTGAGTGAAGGAGCTGGGAGAATTCCACAGGGCTGCCATCAAAGAGGAGCTGGAAATGAGTTGTTTGCCCACAGCTAGCAAAAACTGTGATTGCACCCAAAGCTTTTTGTGTCTCCCTCCTGAAATCCCCAAGGAAAGCTGTCCCCAGAGCGCTCCAGGCGGTCTTCAGGTGTTGGTGGGGCTGGAGGAGATGCAATGCCCCAGGGACTTGCCTCCAGGATTTTGGAGGGCAGGAACCCCCCAGGGCTCGGACCCCCAAGTGCCGACTGAGGCTGGACGGGGGGTTCAAGCCAGCGCCTGGCTCGGGGCCGGAC
>NW_010524528.1:0-624 GCF_000687285.1 Phaethon lepturus | reverse complement strand
CAAATGGTTTTGGTTTGGATAACGGATTCACCAAATGGTACTCAGATCCGAGCAGGTGAATTCTCCCTCCTGCACCAGCGTGATTTCCACAACACCAGCATTGCCAAAGGAGCTCATACCTCGCGTCTGCCACCCTCAGAGGAGGGCTTTGGTGCTGGGCTGAAGGGAAAGACTCCAAATTCCTCAAGTCCGAATTTCCTCCAAAGTTCCAAAATCCAAATTTCTAAAATCCAAATTTCCAAAGTCCAAATTTCCAAAATCCAAATTTCCTCTAGCTCAAAGAAAGGCATCGCCTGGTCTGTGCCTGCAACGGAGCGACCCGGACCGCGGCGACCGCACTCTCCCCTCCCGGACTTTGCCAGCAGGTAACTCCCCTTTGGGCTTTGCTGTGGTGGGGGCAGAGGGTCAGCTGCGACCCTCAGGCTCCGTCCGCAGGGAATCAGATTCGGGGCTTCGCTGTGAGCAGCCCCTGGCCCTCCGTGGACACAGAAATCAGCATTTCCTCCTCTGCCCATACTGACCTTTTAAAAAATGCAGCAAAATTGGCTCTTCTTACCTCGCTAGAACCTCAGAAGCAATAAAGCTGGGGGAATTTATTGAATTTTAAGAAAAGGAAAGAAAACA
>NW_010524527.1:765-1100 GCF_000687285.1 Phaethon lepturus | reverse complement strand
GGCGCGGATGTCGCAGCCGATTACGTCGAGGAAGGAGGTGAGCGGTGAAGCGGTGACACCTCGCTTGCGGCGCCCTGCTGTCGAGGGGCAGATGTGGAGGTCGACACATGTTCGCTGCCGCGCCGCTAATTAATCACCTTGGCCACGGGGCTGTGACGGCACCCTGCCCCGTGCCAGGGGTGCAGCGAACCCACCGGGGTGGCGATGGGTGTTCGTCCCCGCACTGTCCCTTTGAGCCCTGTCGCCCCGTCCGTGGGACAGCAAGATGATGAGGTTGGACAGGCAGGGTGCTTCTTTCGTGCCCCTTGCGCCGGCGGTGCTACCCCTTGATTTCA
>NW_010524527.1:345-716 GCF_000687285.1 Phaethon lepturus | reverse complement strand
CCGAGACCCAGGCACCTCACCTGTACCCCGGGGCACAAGGAGATGTGGTGCCTGTGCTTGCAGCTGGAAGGGCTTTGGGCAGATAGGAAAGGACATTCCCTTCCCCCTGGGAAGACCTGCAACTTCTAAATAATACAGAGAACACGCCCTTTTTTTCAGAAATATATTGATAAAAATGGCAATTTGGGGGTGTTCTCCTGTCTGTTCCGGCACGCACGGCGGAAGCCAGGCATTGCTGCTCCAGCGCAGCTCACCAAGGGTGCAGGAGCCGCAAGCACCCACCCAGACTGCTTTTTCCCAATTTCCCTGGTAGCCAGCTGGAAAAAAATCGCAAGCAGAGAGTGTCACAATTTTGCTGAAACCTGTTTTTT
>NW_010524527.1:0-288 GCF_000687285.1 Phaethon lepturus | reverse complement strand
CCGGGGGGGTCGGCCACACCAGCCCCCTTTGCCTGCCCGAGGGGGACAGCGGTGCTGGGGTGGGGAAGAAGCATTTTGCGGCAAGCCCTGGCTGCAGGGACAGTGCCGAGGAGGATGAGGACGCAGTGGTCACCTTTGGGGATGCTCTGTGGCTGGGTCCCAACCCATCCCCAAAGCGCAGCCGTGCTCGGGCAGCCCGTTGTGCCCCCAGGAGATGGGGGACAGCAGCTGGGGACCCCACAACTGGCCGGGGACCCCTCTGGGGCTTCTGCGGGGCTGCCCCGGTCC
>NW_010524526.1:0-4465 GCF_000687285.1 Phaethon lepturus | reverse complement strand
GACCTGTGGTTTTAATCACGTAAGGACCAACATTGAAGAAGTAGGGAGTTAGGTTTAAAAAAGGTTGAGGTGTTACATTTTCCAAATCTGATATGGGTACAGCACAGATGTTTTATCAATCATAAATTCGAACAAGTCTGTACCTCTGTAATCCCACATACAGTACACAATTATAGGTTTGGGAAAGGTAAAGGTGTACCAACAATCTGAATTTGGTTCAATTATTTTGTAACACTCAGTGCTATAGTTCTCTGGTTTAGTAGAGTCAGTATGATATGCTTTAATTTTGGTTGGCCTATGGTAGATAGACCCATTAACCACTCGACAGCCAATTTGTATTTTTTGTCCTAGAGTGGCTTGGAGTATAATCATTTGGAGGGAGTTATTTTGATTCCATTCATATCTCAGATATGTTTTATTTTCGTGTATAACTACAATAGAGAGATCTAAATCCTTTTTGCTTTGTGTTGTTCCAGTGTTTAAAGTGTTTCTTAACAAGGCATGGTCCCAGGGGTTGTCATTTGATATGTCTCTAGTTCCACGTGACAAGGTATTCTCTGTAGGGGTATTGACAAGTGATTCAGGTAGGTTGTATAGAACTAAGTTGGCCGGTGTGGTATAGCCAGGTTCCATCACATTTATCTTAAATCTGAATGACAGTCCCATTTGATGTTGCCACCAGGAACAAACCACGATAACGGGTCTAACCAGAGTGAAATTGTACCAACAATCCCATTTGGCGGTGGCACAATACTCTGAGGTTGAAAAGATATAGGTACCCTTTTCGTAGGTTGCTCCGTTAATCATACTACACCCTACTTGGATTCTCTCCTGCTTTCCCCTTCAGGGATGGGAGCTTTTTGGCTTGGTTCCACTCGTATTTTGAAAACACCTTGTCTTCGTGCATGAATACAGTAGCTAAAGTTAAATTTTCTGGAATGATCTGTGTTCCCACAATTTCATTATACTTAATATAAGCTTGGGACCACAGCCATTTTAGGTCTCTCGAATTACAGGTCAAGAAAAATTATATTAAAATTAAGGTAAAATGCCACATCACTAATCTCATCTATTGGATTGTGGTTTCACGTTGTTCATTTGGGATTCCTGTGAACACACAAGAAAAAAGAAAATATGCTCGGTCTTATTTAACCGGCAGGGTTAAAAAGAGGGTGAAATCCACCGGGTGCTAATCCGGTGTACTTTTCCTTAACAATCTTCGGCTTCCCATGCATAAGGATTTTTAGGGGTGGTCAGTACCATTGGTACTGGTCCAATTTGAGGCATTTTTGCTAACACAGGTTGTCCTGTGTGGAATTCTGTAAAATGTTCTTCGGGTTTGGTATGGACCTTCGGAGTAATGGTATTAGTAGTTGTACAGAAGGCTTTTATTTTAGGGCAGCTGTCACCACTCCATCTGTTATTTAATTGGTAGATGGCATCGTACAATCGCAAGTGCCATCCTGGTTCATGCGTTTTGGCAAAGCGCTTTACAAACCCATTGGTATGTTCAACAATACTATCAGCCTGAGGATAGTAGGGAGTGTGGAACACCCACCGAATCCCTTCTTCTTTGGCCCAGTCTTGTACCACTGTAGCGGTAAAGTGTCAACCATTGTCACTTTGGATCTCTTCTGGAGTGGGGAGTATGCTAAACCATTTTTTAAGACCCCTTAGGGTGTTTTTTCCTGTGGCTGATGTAAAATCAGCAGCTAAGGGTAAGGCCAGATATCACTTCTACTCCCATTAGAATATATTTTTTTCCTTCTGATGATGGTCACAGTGGGCCAATATAATCAATCTGCCAGGATTGCCACAATGTCTTTTTATCCCGAATGTGTAGGGGAGGCGCCTTACTCGGGTGATCTTGGTCAAGTCGTGAATGGCATTGTGAACAGGCAGTCACTACTTGTTCGCATAGTTTGACTGACACAGGCCATCCTCTGGCTATGCCTTCTCAATACAAATCGGCCTGTCTGGTATGACCACGCTTGACATGTAACCACTTGAGTAAGTGCTCCCATTGTTGATCTTTATTCACAACTTCAATTTGTTGCAGTCGGGTTAGACTGTCTACCTGTTGGTTGAATTGGGCAGTGATAGAATTGGAACAGTCATGTCCTTTCACCCAACCGATATGTAATGTCCTTTGTGTTCCTGTTTCCAATAGTTGTTTCCAACTATCAGTTTGCCAGACTGGGACTCGGTTTACTTGCCATTCATTAGTTGCCCAATGACTGATCTACTCAGTGGCTTCTTTAAAAACAGCATATGAATCAGTGTAAATATGGCTAGCACCATGTTGTGCAGCTAATAAGACTGCTCTGAGTTCTCCTACCTGTGCGCTACCTTCACCTGTTTCCGTCACCTTTTCTCCAGTTCCCACTTCTAGTGCTACAGCTTTGTATTTCCACTTATTATTTTCCCTATGAGATGATGCATCAGTAAACCATACTCCGGTAAGATCACTATCCTCCTTTAGGGGAGGTGCCTCCTGAATTGGGGAAGGTTTGTTAGGTACAGGTTGGAACAACAGGGTACCATCTATATCCTTTTGTAATTTAAATGTCTTGATACTCCCTTCAGTAACTGGCATAATTTCATTAATACCCTCCAAATAGGCATACCACTTACGAACCGTGGGTTTCTAGGCGATACTGGCGCGTGGTGTTGTCCCTTTACGGACTATGTCTAGGAGCCAAAAAGGTCCTCTAATGACTGCATTTTGTTCCCTCCTTATTTGTTCAGCTCGTTTCACTGCTCGTACTAGGGATAGTAGACCCTTCTCAAGATCTGAATACCTGCTCTCAGTATCGTTGAAGGAATGGGAGCTAAATTCTAGTGGTCTCTCTGGGCCCTCTGGTCCCCTTTGCCATAAGTTGCAGTGAGAACCACATTCACTGAAACCCCATTCTATATGGATAGGATCAGTTGGATGTATAGGGCCAAGCTGCTGGAATAATCTTAGTTCTTTTATTAGCAATTCTAAGGCATTTGTATGCTCCTCCGTCCATTCCCATGATATTCCTTTCTTAAGTTATATAAGGGATGAGCAATGATGGAAAAACCAGGGATGTGTTTACACCAATATCTTAATGCTCCTAGAGTTTTTTGTAATTCCTTTACACTTGATGGATTTTGTCCCTTTTCTATTTTTTCTAAGGTGTCTTGGGGGATAGAAGCAGCTCCTTTAATCCACCACACTCCCAGGAATTTAACTTCCTGTGCTGGTCCCTGACACTTTGAATCTGGAATTTCTAATCCTAATCTGAGTAAAGTCTCCTGGATATTTTCCATGGTTTTTTTTACACTTTCCTGACTTTCTCCTCCTATTAGGATATCATCAATATATTGATAGACTGTACAGTCAGACGAAATAGAAACTCCTGCTAGGACCTTAGCTAAAGCATTGTGAGCTATGGTGGGGGAGTGTTTATATCCTTGTGGAAGTCGGTTAAAGGTATATTGGGTCCCTTTCCATGTGAAAGCGAACTGTTTCTTATCCTGTTCCAGGAGGGGACTCATAAAAAACATATCTTTAACATCTAAAGCAGCCATCTAGGGGTGAGCAGCTCCCTGTATGAGAGTCACTATCTCTGCAATGTTTGGAACTGCGGCAGTTAGGGGTGCAGTGTTAGCATTTAACTGTCAGTAATCTACTGTAAAGCGCCACTGCCCAGTTGGTTTCTTTACTGGCCACACTGGTGAATTGTAAGGTGAATGAGTTCTCTTAATAATTTCTCTTTTTTCCAATTCTGTTACCCCCCCGTCAATCCCCGCTAACGCTGCTGCTGGCAGCGGGTATTGACGAACATTGGTGATTTTAGAGGGGGGTAGGGGAACAGATGTTTCTAACAGACTCAGTTTCACGGTGTTGAATACTTTTTCTGTCCCTGCAAAACTCCACACAGTCTTGTCCGGGAGTTTCCATATCCGCCCACACAATATGTCAAATCCTAGAATGTCAGTGTGTGTGGCACCTACTAATACCTCCACCCTGGTTAACCTCTGTTCCCCTGGCAACCAGAGGGAAATCTTGGCAGTGGGGCATTCTTTTACCACACCGTCTATCCCTGTAAATTTAACCCTGCATCTACTGGGTTTGATGTTTAGGGTTTGAGCTGTTTCTTCGGTGATTACCGACATTTGGGCCCCAGCATCAATGAGAAAATTTACTAGTATCTTCTGGGGTCCCACGGGGATGGCAATAACAGGTTCAGAATTTTTAACTGAGAGCCATTGAATTGCTAATACCTGCCAGGGAGGGTGGCTCACTGCCCTCCCCAGGGATAGAAGTTTTTTTCTGGACTTCTGCCATATCAATTGGATTACATTCTGGTGCAGAAGGCACACTTTTCTTGTGGGTTGGGAGCAGACAAGTTATAGGGTTCTCCACAGCTAGTTCGTTCCTTTTGCTTAAGGATCGGATTAAGGTACGGAGATCCTCTGTAGAGGCACCGCGCAA
>NW_010524525.1:0-8877 GCF_000687285.1 Phaethon lepturus | reverse complement strand
CCCCAAGCCTGTAGCATTGCATGGGATTGCTCTGGCCTCCCCAAGCCTGTAGCATTGCATGGGGTTGCTCTGGCTGAAGTGCAGGACCTAGCATTTGGCCTTATCAAACCAGTTGACCTCTGCCCATCGATCCAGCCTGTCCAGATCCCTCTGCAGAGCCCTTCTACCCTCCAGCAGATCAACACTCCCACCCAACTTGGTGTCATCTGCAAACTTATTGAGGGAGTATTTCCAATGAGATTTCCCAAAAAACTTTGGGTTTCGTTTAGCTTGAACAAAGTACATTTTAGTTATAAATGGGGTTCCCATAATCTTACACAGCAAGTGGAGGTTTGCATACATTCTGTCTATCAGTTTTTTTCCTAACACTCAGTTTCATCCATCTTTACAAGCACTGATCATATGTGGTAATACTTTTTGGAGGGGTTGGGTTTTTACTTTGGAGTTTTTTGGTTGGTTGTTTTTTGGTTTGTTTGTTTTGTCTTTTGTGAATTAGAAGGGAAAATGATCTCCCATTTTGACAAATGCATAAAGAACAATGAATTTTTCATAGCCCCCAAAATATAACATCCTAACCGAATATACACTGTAATACCCTACAGGAGTTCTTGAATGGTCACTAAGAATTGTATCTCTTCAGAATGATCTGCAAGACAGAAGACCTCAATCTGCTAAAGGACATCAGTACAAAAGGTAAGGGTCAGTGTGCACGTCTATATCAAGGGTAGTAGCCCAGGAACCTTTTAAAGTCCATGAAAACAAATTAATATTTTCAGACACTGTTACATTTGACTTATTCTATGTGTCTGGCCTGGACACATAGATGACAATTCATGTACTTAAATACTGTCCTCTAGGCCAAATTTAGGCAGCTGAAGAGTATCTGAATTACCTGCACAAGGCTGCATTACAGAAAAAAAAATGCCTTTTTGCAGCAGCAGCTGAAGACCAACTGCAATACCATATAGCATCTAAAATGGCTGTAGAAACATTTGCTTAGGTTCCTGAAGTTTGCTTCCCTAGAATCCAAGCATGGAAACACTTAGGATCTCAAAAAGGGGATTGCTACAACCAGCATCCTTAGGAAAGAATTGCCTAAAATAACAAAAAGGGCAAAGCATGAGATTGAGTCTTAAGCTGCACTCCTATCTATAATTAGATGCCTTCTTCTGTGCTACATAGATTTAAATTTCCCCAGTTAGATTCACACCTTGGACTCCTCTCCCTCCAGGTCAGAAGTCCCCAGACACTTTAGCAGAGGTCCCACTAAGTTCAAGAGCCCTGACTGGAGTTATTTAGCCATGAGCTTTGTAACTAAAAGCTCATTGCCACTCTAAGTCACTGCCTCTACAGCCATGTTTTACATATTACAGTTTTGCATTTCTAGGTCCACAGTGGGAGAAGATAAGGACAGAGATGTAAAAGACCTAGAGTGTGTAAGTCCCATCTAAGCTGCAGAAAAACATAATAGAATACTGATTAGGCTGGGATACTTTTTTCCACAAATATTTCAAATTATTAATATTTAAGAGGGAAAATAAGGAACTCATATAAACCTGGACAGAGCTCAGAAGCATGTGGAAGTGGTCACCCATTTGCAAATACAGAATAACCAGGCTTATCATTACAAAGCAGTAAGCAGTATAAGGGGACATAATTTATGCAATAGTAATCTTTGCAGTTTTGATCAAAAGTTTAAAACACTCCATAAGTTCTAAGCATATTTATTCACACTGGCTGGTGCTTAGGTGTCCCTATTACAATTTAATTAATCTGCTTGTTAAAGTTGCCCCAGCTGAACCTCTTTCTTCCCTGCCAAATGCTCTGACTCACTCCACCTTCCCTTAAAATCCATTGCCATTTTCTGTGACAGCTGAGGAAAAATGTGTTTTATATTAGACTAAATATAAGACTATTGTGTTTGTCTTTTTAAATTTCCGTTCCTTGCCAGATCAAACACTGGAGCTTACTGTAAATCAGAAGTGTGTATTTTTGGGAAGCTGAAACTTACCAATGACAAGTTGGAGAAATGCACTATGTCAGCAAACTGTTCATCCTAAACATTGTACTTAGCTTAAATAAATCCTCTGCTTTTCATCATCTGTTGTAATGTACTGCTATTTTTCTGTGGAGGACAATGCCACAACAGTGAGGAGGCGCAGTCATAAAATGTATGTCCAGGCTGCTCCAAAATTAGGCTGGTCCCCGGTAGAAATTAAGGCAGACAAAACCATTTTGTAACTTACGTTCAACCACAAAGGACCATTGCAGCAACCAGGAACAGCTGGAGCATAGGCACGCTGCTGTAACGCCTTCTCCTTTGCCACCTCCTCCTTTGGCCACGTCCCAGCACCGTTTCACCCACAGGCTGAGCCAGGAGGATGTTTAGTGCAGGCTTTGTCCCATCAGCTCCATACCACTACTGATGTTCCTCTGGGGACAGTTCCAGGTGATTTATGGCTCCTTTACATCTACAGAGCTAATGCAAAAATTGAACCTCAGAGATAAAATTAAGGACATTTGTTGGACAATGATTCATGTTAAAGCATTTCACAAAAAAGTTAGTGTTGTGCTGTTTATATTTTCAACTGGACACACACTCCAAGTAGCAAGTTACTAGTTTCCAGAAAGGCAAAATGTATTTTTTAAAACTTATAAAGACTTATACTTTGAGCAAAGGAGCCTAAGGAGATGATTACCATTTTATTACCATATCTCTTAGGAACAAAAAATTTACTTTTGGGAACTTCACAAAGGGTTATAGGAAGAATATACACAATTAAATGTAAATAAGTGTAAGAATTCAAAGGAAGAGTTGTAGCACATTTTTCAGTGTTCATCCCACCCTGGGCTTCATGTTTCTAAACAGAAACTTTTCATAAGACAATAGAAGGAAATAGAAGGTTATGTTAAGGTAGGGAGGTAGCAAAGATAAGGAGTTTTTCAGAAGAAGTAAGTAGAGTTAGACTTATAAATCACCAAATTCCCTTGCTCCATTACAATTTATGGAGCAAGGGAAAGCACATCTTTTGAGAGGGCTATGCCCTCCTTACTATCGGAGTCGTAGCCAGAGATGAGTCAAAAGGATTAATTTATTTAAACTTAATGAAAGATTCTATTGAAGTTGTTCACAGGGAGATATTAAGGATACTTGATATCCACATTGAAAAAGAAATACTTGTCATGATCAAAACTTTATATGACAAAAAACTAGCAATAAGAATAAAATGGCTGATTCACAGCATACTCACTTAATAGCTATTTTATTAATAGGTTAAAATTTGGGTTGGTATTATTCAAAGTCCTTACCACATGTTATATAAAGGTTTATCATATTAAATTAATGGCAAAATAATTAATATTGTATTTTGGTATATGTTGCAAAAATACTGTGAGAAATTGCACCTGTACACAAAACACGGTTTTGTGAATGTTGTTGAAAAATTGTCAATTGGCTAGAGATTCTAAGATTACATTTTCAGTCTTCTGTAAAGCAAGGCTGAAATCCTTGCATCAGTGAATATGCTGGAATTATCTTCTTATTTTTGTTTTAATAATACCCGAAGTAATGCATTCTAAATTGATTAAAATATTTTGATAACAAGAAGTAAAAAAAAAAAAAAAATCTTATTTCACAAGGAGAAAACGAAATATCAAGAAATTCCCACAAGATAATTTTTGGGGACAAACTATTCCATGAGAAAACTTACAGCCATGTTTAATGAAAATAAAGGTAAGCAAATATAACTAATTCCCCTATCAATTATATTGGGACAGTAGAAAATTTAAAAAAAAGGTTCTGTGGGCAAATATAACAAAATTGCTCTTCAATTCCCTCTGCTTTGTCACAAACCAAATGATATGTCATGATTTATAAGGAGGTATTTCCTTACCAAGAGAGCAGTCAAGCACTGGAACAGGCTTCCTAGAGAGATGGTCAATGCCCTAAGCCCGTCAGTGTTTAAGAGGCACTTGGACAATGCCCTTAACATGTTTTAACTTTTGGTCATCCCTGAAGTGGTCAGGCTGTTGGACTAGATGATCATTGTAGATCCCTTCCAACTGAAAAAATTCTAGTCTAGTCTAGTCTAGTCTATTCTATTGCATTGCATTGCATTGCATGGCATTCCATTCCATTCCATTCCATTCCATTCCATTCCATTCCATTCCATTCCATTCCATTCCATTCCATTCCATTCCATTCCATTCCATTCCATTCCATTCCATTCCATTCCATTCCAGATTCTATTCCATTCCATTCCATAACATTTTATTTGATTCATTTTTTTTTAATTTATATTTAAATAAGTAGTGGCTTCATTTTCATGAGAGTCAGGTGAATCCAATAAGAGGAAGAAAGAGACACCTCAGCTTTTAAAGTGTAACATACTAAAATCTAACACGTCTTTTTTTATTTCAAAGTTGAAATTTATGCTGGCTTGAATGGAAGCCATTATGCAATGAGTTTTCTTAAAGGAGGTTATAAATGAGCTATTAATTCTGTCATTTCAAATTTATCACTTACTAAAATTAATGCATCTTTGTTCCTTTCAGAAGTGGGTTTTTTTCCTATATATTTTACGTTTTACATTGGTGGCAGCAACTGAACTATCTCAGACCCTGATTCTCTTTTAATTCTTTTACCCTTAATCATCCTGGCTTGTATTCCACTGAAAAGTAGTTGTTCTCTCCAGCTTCCTAGTTCTGTTGCCTTCTAGGGAGGTAGTATCCACTTGACAAAATCACAGTCAACTATAGTAACCTTCCATTAGGCGTAGATGGAATGATAAAACTGGTAAAACTTCTCTCACAGAAAGACAAGCTGAAGACCTAGGTGTTCTTCCCTCTAAATAGCATCTAGCTCAGTTGAGAGTATTAACTATTAGACCTGTTCTGGAGGGATACAGAAAAGAAGTCTTTTAATGCCATTAAATAAGGATTTTAATGAAAAGATGTTACAGAAACTGTTTTCAATCTCTTTATGGTTCCTTCCCATTTGGAATAAAAGCACGTTTAGTATAATTTTATTTCTGGTGGCTCAGTTCTCTACTGCTAATTGGGAAACCCCCATACAACTCAAATTGTAATTTGAACTGTGTCAAAATAAGTATTAATTTTACTTCTATGTCTTCATTAAAAGTCAATCAACCTAAATACTAATAAAGCAAATTTAAAGTGTAATAATTATTTTGATTGTAGCACGAGTAAATGTGACTCTGCCATTACTGGCAATGGTCACAGTCTTTGTATGGATCTGTGGGCTCCTGACTGTAGGCTCTCATGATTTGTCTGGACTTTTATTGGCCTGACCTGGTTTTAACTTATTTTAACTGCTGTCCCCCGCCACGTGGATATCACCCAACCTGTTTTAGATAAAACCCTGTGAATGTCTCATGGTGAAGGTCTGACAAACCTTGGACAAAGTGACTGCAAAGCAGACAATATCCCTTTTCATCCCCTGAGGCTGGGGGAACCTATTCCAGGCTTTGCAGGTAAAGGATGAGAAGGAAGCAGCCTGTGTAAAGCAAGTGTGTAGAAGGAAACCCAGGCAGACCCCAAGAGTGATGTAGAAGGAAGCTTCAACATCACACTCCTCCCATCTGAGAGGAGGAAAAAGTCCCCACCATGAACTCGCAACAAAGACCTGTGTTCCCTTTTCCCAAAAATTGTCTCAAATTATTAGATTTGGACTGAAAGACATTGATGCTAGAGTAGGACTGGCTTACTATTGCTCAGCAATTTCCTGAACCATATAGATTTTGGGTGTACGGGTGGAGTTGGTTGTAGCTTTTCATCTCTCATTGCTGAACGTAGTTCAGTCATTGCAGTCAGTTTTCAGTCTTCTGACAGATTTCAGGTTACATGGCAGTGGCTTGATAATAGTTCAATTTTTTTCCCACAAAACTTTTATTTGCTTGAGTCATATGAACAGTAATGTTATCTTCCTTGGCAAATATACTTTATAATGTTGGCTTTGGGCATTACTAATTTTCAACACTACTTCATAAACTAAAAAAATTAGCTTTTTAACCAAATTTGATTTGGTTAGTCAAGATTCTTCAAACATCAGTTTCCTTTTTATTATCAGCCTTGTCTTCAGCCTTTGTTAAGGAGAAAGCCTCTTCCTTCAAGGTCACAAAGTTCGTTGTCACAATCACTTTTACAGTTGTATTTTGTTATGGACAAATGACCAAATAATCAAAGGCAGATAATCAAAGTCTCAAATAAGTGTAAGATTTTGTGATTTTAATTAATTTTGACAGTTACTACAGGATTATTGTTTCTTCCCTCACCTTGTCTTCAAATACTTAGACTATGAAGGAAAATTCTTTTAATATGTGACAAATATATCTGTTTATACATTTAAAGATTTAGATATTATTTTCTCGAAACACCAAACAGCAAATGCAATACTCCTGTACAAATCCAGAAATGTAGTTAAGAAATAAATATGTCAAAGATTTTCAGGATTATAATGGATTTCAGAGAGGCATGTGTGCTCTCTCTCGGAGTTTAACCCCTTTCTTGTAAGTTGTCTGCATAATTTGTATGAAATTTATATAAAAATCTTGCCTGCTTTTATTAAGACATCAGTAACTTTGTATAAGGAAAATAGCTGTTCACTTTGAAACTATAAAAAAATCACTCTATAACTTCTTCTGATATCTACATTAAAAGCTACCAGGAAATTAAATTTCAACCAGCACTCCACTTTGCTTATTAAATTAAAATTATAGTTTAATAAAAAACATAAAAAAAGAAAACATGTAAAATAAAGGATAGCCTCAGCTATTTGCAAACTACAAAAGCAAGAACAAAAGCTCTAGAAATAGCACCCTTCCTATGAATAAAAAACCTCCTAGTTTGTAGGTTTTTTTCGCAGTCATGTAGGTCAAATCAAGGGTCCTTGGAGATCGCCTGGCCCAGTCATCTGCTCAAAGCAGGGACAACTTCAAAGCTAAGTCCAATTTTGAATATTTATCAGGTTGTTCAATGCCTTGAGTAGTTAAATATAACTATATTTTTTACTTTTCTTATAGGTCTTGTATGTGCTATAACTACAATCTTGTAAATATTTTTATCCCTTTTTTTAATTACTACTTATATGGTATTAGAAAACAAACTCTAAAGTAAGGTTAAACAGGACACAAGCTTGTGTCAAAATCAATGAACATATAAAGACTCTCATATAATCCTCAAAGTATCTCCATTCTTTAACACTTTACTTAAAATTATTATGCTCTTTTTTCTATACAAAAGAATAAATTTACTTCCTAATAAGCAAAAATATTTTCAATCTGTAGGGTCCATTCAGAGTTTTCTTTTGTTCCCACGTTAGAAGGTTGCATTTGGGGTGAGGGGGATATTGGGGAAGGAATTTTGTTGGAAAAGTGCAACTAAGTGGTACTTCCACCTGACAGCTTAGTCAGTTTCTGATTTGCGGGTACATGGAAGGTAATGTGCGGTAGAAGTAAATGTGTCTCCTTGCTTTATTTTTCCAAGGATGGCTCCTACAAAAATATTCAACCCTGGAGACAGCTTTCATATGTAAATGGATTTATTTCCCCTTCTAGATAGCATCCCAACACAGGCATCTTTCTGGTGCCTACTGTCTTATGTAAATGAGAAGTATAAGTCTCATAATAAGGGTAAGAATAAAAAATATGTTACTGTGGAAATGTTTTTCTTATGTCTTTTCAAAGTAACATTTAAATGGAGGTTTGTCTGCTGAATATACTGCAATTATTTTTGTTTGTTTTACCTTTTATCATACCTTGCTCTCCTTTTCTACTTTCTAAGCTGTATAATGTACATTATTGCTTATTTATTTAAATCAGCCTTCTCCATTTAATAATTATTTTCACAGCATCACTGTGTTTGTCACAACTAAGTATCACTTAGTGAGAAAGCAATAAAAATAGAATTATTGTCCATCTGGTTAGATTCACATTAATAGCAATAAACAACCTCCTATGGCCTAAAAAAAAGTTTGCCCCTAGATACCAAATGTTATGTCACATCTTCCAGGTTCCAGTGTATCTTTCAGACATCACCACAAAAAGACCTTCTAACCGAAATATTTAATAGTTTAATAGTTTGCATCTGGATCATGAACCTCCACTTATTCAGCAATGAAGATTTAGCAAAAGGGGTTTCAAGGGTAAATATAAAAGAAGTCTCTGAGCTAACACGTTTGTGAAAAAGACCTTTTTTATTACTTTGAAAATAAAAGAGATATAAATTAGATGAAATGTAGATATACAGCTGGTCAAATATTTTACAGTGTTTTTAGTTTATTTGTTGGCTAGATTTGAAGAAAACTTGCTTTTAGTGAAGCATACCTGTAAAAAATGCAAACAGAAATAAAACCAATTATTTTCTAAAACATTCAGTTTTGAGACCAAATTTATTTGATTTCTAGACTTTTTTGAACACTTAGATTCTTAAATGAAGTTATCCAAAAGTGAAATACTTCTACTCTGATCATTCTTTTGTTAGTAGTGGGGAAAATATTTCACACAGAATCACAGAATGGACGAGGTTGGTAGAGGCTCCCGGAGACCACTTATTCCACCCCCCTGCTCAAAGCAGGGTCAACTAGAACAGGTTGATCAGAGCTGTGTCCAGCTGGATTACGGTAGCTTCCAAGATGGAGATGCACAGCCTGTCATATCCATCCCTTACTGGATATGGCGGGGAAAATTGTCTCCAAGGATGAGGACAAGGTTGAGGTACTTAATGCCTTCTTTGCCTCAGTCTTTAATAGCCAGTCCAGGTATCTGCAGGGTATTCAGTCCCCTGAGCTGGAAGATGGGGATGGAGAGCACAATAACCCATCTGTAATTCAGGAGGAAGCAGTTAAGGGCCTGTTAAGCC
>NW_010524524.1:1047-4036 GCF_000687285.1 Phaethon lepturus | reverse complement strand
CGGCCCCACGGGCACCGGCCCCCCTGCAAACGCCATTTGCTAATGGGTGCGCTGGCTGCGGGGTAGGGCTGCACCCAGCGAAGCCAAAAGGCTGACCGAATCCCCGAGCTCCCCGGCGTGGTTTAAAGGGCCAAGTCTGGTGCTGGAAGTCGCTGTCTCATCTGTGAGACTCCTGCAGCGATGAGCAAGGTCCTTGCCAAGGCTCCAGGCAACGCGTGGGAGGAAGCCGCCCTTCCCGTATATATTAAGCTCTTACATTTCAAACAAGTAGCCTGGTTCTCCCACTTCCCTTTCATCTAGGCACAGGTCTATTTTTTCCTTGCTTCCTACTTCTGAGTAATTGTTAGAAAAGTAAAATCAACAGGTCGTAAAATGATAAAAGCACGTTCTCTGGTAAATCCTCCCCTTGGGCTCACTTCTCCTCTCGTTTTACGCTGATAAAATGCCCCTGCCTTCCCTGGAGCCCTCTTGATTTACATCACATACCTTGGATTACGAAAGAAACGTTGATTTTCTGATATCAACACAACATGAATCTAGACACACCCAGCCTAGCTCTGCTAGTCAAATAAATCAGGAGCAGAGCCAGGAATAGCTTATATACGAGTAATAGAGCTTCAACTACACCATACTGATACGGTGAGAGCAATCCAACCTCCTTAATGTAGATAGTTATAACCAAATAAAGGTGCTTTATGTCAGTATAAATTATTCTTTTCCCATTTAGTGATGCCTTTCTACAAAATGAATGTGCTAGAGCAACTGCCAATCTGGATACAGATATATTGTTTAGAAAAAACAAAACCAGCAGCAAAACCCTCGCTGAAACGCAAGCCGGCACTGACGGCTCCTTCTCCCAGAGCCGACACCTCCTGCAGCCCTCGGGGTGCCCCCAGCCCCCCGGGACACGGGACTGTCCCGCTCCGGCTCCCTTCCACGCAGATCTGATTTGGGGGGCAAAAAGCCCCCAACCTGCTGCCTTGTCTGATGCGTCACCCCCAGTCTGAGCGGGTCTCACCCCCCTCGCAGGGAGGCTTCGCACGGCGGGCGCGCAACCGAGAGGAGACGGCGACAGGGACGCCTTCGGGAGCCACCACCAGACGGGAGAGACGATCTCCAGAGCTGCCAAATGAATTTCAGACCGGCCTTAACCTCAGGATTATTTCTGCACAACTCGGACTCAGCCAAGGCAATCTGTACTGACAGAAGGCTTTGTACCACATGCTTTTGTTCGCTCCTAAGTACCTTACACTGGTTTTTAGTATCTTGTCTGTCCACAGCCACAATTAAAGACATGTGTAGATGAGGAGCGGGACATGAGCTTCTGCAGGAGCCTGATGCGACCACATTCCCTCCGCAGCATCCCAGGACCTGGGGCTGGGACTGCCAGGACCGAGGAACCCCTCCCCGACAAAGAGCTTTTGACCAGATGGCTTTTTGTCTGAGGTTTGGGGTTTGTTTTGGTTTTTTTTTTTACATAAGATGCAAACTCCGCAAAATCGAAAGAGCTTGAGAAATTTCCGAGCTCCTCCTTGTCTCCGTCGGAGAGCGGGGCTTTGGGATCTGGGCGGCATTCCCAGCCCTAAGCCAGCCACCTATGCGAGCAGCCGGCCCGGGACCCATGCGGACCTCTTGGCTACTGCCCTCGGCTACTGCCCTCGGCTCTCCCCGGCAATCGGAGAGAGAAAGAGGCCCTTTCTCCCACGGCGTACAAAGAGCCCCTGGGGTGCGTAGCCGCCGGCAGGTGATGGGAACGATTCCTGCCCCCGATTCCCCGTGCTGTTCCCAAGACTCAACCCAACTTCGTCGCTCCCAGTGCAACTCCGGGAGGAGACGGAGCAAGGGCACGGGGAGCGTCTGGAGCTCATTAGAGGATCCTGCTCTGCGCTGGTCTGCGACAAAGATGTTTCCTTTTAAAGCCTCGGGCTCCCGCGGGCAGGAGCCCAAGTGATGAAAGAAGCTTTCTGGGTGGCAGCGGTCCCAGCAGAGATGCAGGAACCGGAGCCCTGGGTGGGTTGATTTAACTCAAAGTGATTTAAATCGTCGATTTTCACGACGATTTAAATCATCGGGCAAGACATCTTGATTGAAATCATCCATTTCAATGTTGTTTTGCATTTGTACTTCTTATTCACTTTCTTAAGGAAAGCTGGTAACCATTAAAACATGTTGATAAAGTTCGCTTTTATGGTAAATTTAACATTTCTCTTAGCTAACCAGCAGAGCACACTATTTCGATGCAAAAATATTTCGGTCATTATGTAGCTTAACAAACATTTATTCGGGTACTTAAATTTTGTATTATGTTGCAAAATGGTGAAAGATGCAGTTTTTAGGAAGTGATTATTAACTTTTATTCACAGCTAATGTTAAACGCTCTGTGGTGTGAGACTGAGATTCAAATAAAAATATACAAAAGCAATGTTTTGACTTTTATTGGTAAGATAAATTTACTTTTAACTTGATGGATAAATGAGGGAAAAAAAATAAATCCTATTAAATTTAAAGTTGATTTATTTAAGAAAGGAAGTGTTGCCAGTAGCGATGGGATGGGGTTTAAGGTTCCTGGATATCACATCCTTCCAGTTGGCAGATGTCATCCTCCCAAACCTTGCCTCCCTCTTCTAAATTTTGAACAAAACCAGAGGTTGCCTTTCTCAGCCTTCCAGATTTTGGCTCTGCACGAGAATGTGAACTAAGCTGCCGCAGTATATCAAATTCAAGAAAATATTCTCCCTGCGCCTCTGTGATGTTGAGCCTGGTTTAGGACCTTTCAGAAATCCTGGGACTAACGGGACTCTCCAGTGCCTCGCTTAAGACTTTGGCATGCAACAAGTTTCAGGGTTATGTATTTTTTGAGTCTTAACAATTCTTTTAAAGCTTCATTTTTAAAGAAAATGTCTTTGGATTTTTAAAATACACCCATCAACTCACTCCTCGATGGCCTTGCAACAAACCCCGCAGCACCTGCTGGTGCTCGGGGCGGCTC
>NW_010524524.1:590-977 GCF_000687285.1 Phaethon lepturus | reverse complement strand
CGGAGACCCCCAAACCCCACGATGGGATGCCAAGATGGAGCATCGCCCTCCTTCGCCCTCCTCGAGCTGCAAGCGTTGGACCAGCCAAGAGCCGGGGCTCACTGCAGGTTTCACACCTCATTTTTCTCAATCCAGCACCGTTATTCCAGCAACTTCCACCTCCCAACCGCTGTGGCTTAATGCCCCCCCTTTGCATTTCCCCTCTCCAACTCTTTCCGGGGTCTGGCACCCCGAGGCGAGGCTGACACGAGTAAATCTGGTGTCTGTGAGTCCTCCCAGGCTCCCACCTCCCACGGTCCCAGCGTGGCTGGGCATAGAGCCATGCGGGAATTGGGAAATGGGGAAGCGTCCCCAGGAGCCGCCGCTCGCTCCGGCGGAGGAAAGGCA
>NW_010524524.1:0-386 GCF_000687285.1 Phaethon lepturus | reverse complement strand
AAAAAAGAAAAATGGAAAAAAAACCAGGAAAAAAGAGCAAGCTGCTTCCTCTCGGAAAGGCTCTGGGGTCCCGAGTCCCCTGCCTAAAATTCAAGCATTGGTGCGGCCCGTACTTGCAAACTTATTTCTAGGAAACCGGAGTATTTAATAAAAAATTAAGGATGTGTGTTAAAGGGAGACAGCCGGGAAATGATGAAGGGGGGGCAAATTTTGAGGGAGCACGGGATTGCAGCCGTAAAGCCTTGCGCACAGGAAGGCCAGGGGTGTTCGCCGCGACGGGAGCTGGGCATCACCGTGGCAGGGAGCGGGGGGTGCAGCAGCCCGGCTCAGCCCCCTCCCCAGTGCGCGCAGCTTCCTGCAGGACACGCGGGAACTCGCAGGAAAGG
>NW_010524523.1:321-823 GCF_000687285.1 Phaethon lepturus | reverse complement strand
GCCGGCACCTAAGGAGCACCATGATGTAACTCCAGGTGAGCCTTGCAAGAGATCAGCCCGAGGAAGCTGCAGTTTGTCAGATTTGTTTACCTCTTTTTTTTTTCCCCCCTCCTTTTTTTTTTCCGCTCTGGTTGAGGTCACCCAGTTTGAACCTCAGCAACACGTGGACCTTCCTTCCCTTCTCCTCCTGCCCTCCCGCCGGCACCTAAGGAGCACCATGATGTAACTCCAGGTGAGCCTTGCAAGAGATCAGCCCGAGGAAGCTGCAGTTTGTCAGATTTGTTTACCTCTTTTTTTTTTCCCCCCTCCTTTTTTTTTTCCGCTCTGGTTGAGGTCACCCAGTTTGAACCTCAGCAACACGTGGACCTTCCTTCCCTTCTCCTCCTGCCCTCCCCTGCCCGCCCGGCTTACTCCCAGGGAGAAACCCTCGGCCTCTCCGACGCTCCCCAGAGCAACCGGGGGTTGCATTTCTCGCTGAACTTGTGGTTTGGCTGCCCCCGAA
>NW_010524523.1:0-200 GCF_000687285.1 Phaethon lepturus | reverse complement strand
AAGGAGCTGGGAGAGGACGGATGGACCGAGGGACCGGCCAACCATGGAGCTGATGGAGCTGAACATCCTCCCTGGACCTGCACCAGGTGCCGAGGCGGTGGCACGACACGGCACAAAACGTCCTCACCGTGGACGAAGGCTCCTTCGTCCCAGGCAGGGCTGCTGCCCAGCGCAAGGAGGAATGGGCTCGCAAGGGTCCC
>NW_010524522.1:25241-33516 GCF_000687285.1 Phaethon lepturus | reverse complement strand
GCTGCTGGTTAAGCTGTGCTCGGTCCCCTGAAAGGCCTTACGTAGACGGGGGTGAACAAAATACTTCCAAGTAAGCAAAAAGCAATAAGAAGTTACTAAAGCGTTGTTAAAACCCATACAGGTGGCTGTTTCATAATGCTAAGTGAGAAAAATTAAATGCTTTTCATTTCAAAGGTGCCAAAGGTTATGTAGTAAGGCTATATAGCAAGTCAGTGGTGAAGCTATGAACGAAATTCAAGAGACCAGACATAGATTGCCTTTCTGTGCGTAGCTCAATTACGTAACATGCAATTCAAACTTAAATGCATGTATTAAATATCCAATATGTGAATGGCATCTGCTCTACAGTCAAAAAACTCACTGCAATCTCTTTGTTACAAGTTGGTAAAGCAAACAGGAGTGAAGAGAATCCGAGCTCCCAACATCTGAGGCCGTGGTGACAAAATAGCTAGAGACCTGCCAGGAGACAAGCTCTTACCCCTAGGTTTTGCGAATGATCTATCAAATACCTATTTATGCATTTCCAGCAGTAGGTATCAATGAGTGGACTGAAACGTCTTCATAGAGCTACTTGCAGGACGGTGTTTCGATCCCAGCTTTATCGTTCTTGGACATGGAGCACTTGTAAGCCAGTTTATAAATCTCTTCCTTAAGCAACTTATTTTTAAGGGTGTTTTGGGGAGTGGAGCATCTGGCTTGCCTTTTAGACCGTTTTGATTCTGTCTGTTCTAACACTCAGATCGCTTCAGGCATGGACATTTTTTTGTTGGTGCTTTCTACGTCCGAAACTTCCAGTTACGCGTTTCTCATTTACTAGAAAATGTTGAAGCTATGACACACTGGAAGGCGGTAGTCATGAACAGTGCTGTTAATAGATCTCCTGAAAAGGTTGTGTGGTACAGCTCAGGAGTGTTGTGTGCCATCTGAACAACTAAACTTTCAATTACTAAAAATTTTTGCTACCGGTGATGCTGTCGATGGTAGATCCAAGTTCTTGCCCAGGTCTATGTAACAACTAGGTACAAAAGATTGCTTCAGGATGAATTTTTTCCTTGCATTCAAGTTCCTTCTCTGCGTTACGGCTTAGCAGATCAGTGCTGTGCCTACCCAGAGATGCCTTCTTACCACCATCTTCCCCTGCTCTGGGACTGCAGGCATACATTTTGAGGGTCACTTCAAAGTTTGTTTGCTCATACCAGCTTTCAACTGAGTCAGGAAAAATTGCATCATCGGTACTACCAGCTTAATGATGGCACAAGCATTAGGCTTGTGGCAACCGTATAGTCAATGAGCCCTATGACTTGAAGTGCGACGAAGGTAAGTTAGGAAAATGGGCGTGCCATTTTCATTTGGCAGCCGCAAGTAGGATAAGTCTTGTAGAAGGAATACTTTTCCTTTTGAATGATATTTTGTCTTTTGACCCTTGTTTTCTGCCTTTGTTGTGCTTTTTCTCCAGCTGGGATGACAGCAGCTCTGTCAGCAGTGGGATCAGTGACACCATAGATAATCTCAGTACTGATGACATTAACACTAGCTCCTCTATCAGCTCCTATGCCAATACACCTGCCTCCTCCCACAAAAACTTAGATGCACAGGTAAGATTTCTGATTTAGACAAGTAACATTGATACTTATTATTTTCTCTGTGCAATAAGTATAATTGTTTCAAGTTGGATGAACTTGAACACACAGCCAGCCTTCACTACGGATGATATCACTGAAAAGGCAACGTCAAGCAATAATAACCACCTTATCATATGTGGCATTTACAAATATTTCCTCTATGCGTGGAATCCGTGGCATCTCTGCTGCGGTGGTGTGGCAACAAATGGGTTCTGCCTTCCTAGTGGCACTGCTGTGCGGGGAAACATGCATCAGCAGATGGGATTTTTTTTTTTTTTTTTTTATTAGCTCTAGAAAAGGTTTTTTGGGTTTTTTTAAATAGAATTTAATTAAATCAACATGAAGTTTTAAAGATTATTTACATTTTCATCAGAATTGTAAGCGTGCTAGGGAAAGGAAATCGATTATTTTAAACTTCTAGGGATGCGTGTTACTATGTTTGGCAGGATTTCATAGGAGGATAAATTCTATGTCTATCGGCAGTCTACGTATACCTTTTCTGCTCGGACACCACACATCTAAATAGGGTAAAACAAGTGAAGGTCTCCAACAGTTTTTCATTCATCAGTTAGACTGCGTAATACAGAGACTTGCAGTAATATAAAAACTTTTTTTTTCCCCAAATGTATGGAATTTTACTAGGAAGGGGGGGACTAAGAACCCCAGCTTGCTTCTCTGTACAACCACCAGCTCGAGGGACTCAAGTGTTGTGTGTCAAATCAACAGGGATGCAGTCACTTGGCATTGCAGCAGGTAGAAGAGAGGGATGTAGGTATGACCTTCTCCTCTGTTTCTTTCCTCTTTTATTCTTCTCCAGTCCTTTTCATGACTGGACCCTAAATGTGGTTTTAATATCAGTTTCAATGTAGACATGTGGTTGCTGTGAAGTGTTACTCTGCCTACAGGGCTGTGGTGCAAGTATATATTACTCTTTGTTCCCTTGCCACGAAGTGCATATTTGAGCCTACATTAAAGATTTCCAGTTAGCCTCTGGTTGTGTATCGGCGATTGCATGTGTGCTCGAAACTGCTAATACAAGTCCCATACAAGTTGAGAGGAGTTAAGATCTATGAAATGTGTTTTTCAGTATGTAACAGAGAGAGTAACTTAGACAACAAGAAGTCCTTTTTTGACAATTGTTACTGTCTCAACGTTGTAATACTGTTGGGGAAAAAAGGAAGAAAAAGGGAGATGTGACGAAACGTTAACCTAAGGAAAAAAAATAGAAACTCATTTGACTTCCATCTTCCGATGGATCAGATTCTTGGAAACACCTCTGAGAGATCAAAATCTGTGTTGATGAACTCCTCTTCCTCCTCCACAACTCTTGCAGCATCCAAGAGAGTGCAGACATGCACCAGAAGAAAAGCAGCTGAAGCTTGTACAGACAGCAGAGCATAGTCGTTGGAAGAGGAAGCTGGGAGCTAAGACGTACAATCCCTGTTTGCAGTTTTTTTGATTTGTGCCTCTGATCTGCTTCTCTCACTAGTTTTCATGGCTGACAGTATTTATTCTAGGTATTACTGTTAGCTGCAAATTACTATCCATAAAATATTTTGTTTTCATTTGAACAGAATATCCTAATCTTGTCAACCAAGGGAATGAAAATGGCTTGGCGTGATGGAACCATACATAGCTTGCAGGGTTCATTTTTTTGCTGCCCAGGGTGGTCCTCACAGCTCATGAAGCAGCGAATGCTACACACACGCCTTTTCTGTCTTACCTGGAGTAGCGTATGATGGCCTGTGTCCTGGTTTGTGTTCCCCTTCGTGGTGAGCCACCAAGGGCCTGGCAGGCATCTGCACAGGGATGTGGACTTTTCTTCTCAGCATATCCGCTGCTTTGGTTCTCCTAAATAGTAGGCACTTAATTTTTAAGCTGCTGTGATTCTGCCACATCTTTTTGAGCTGGTACAGAAGTTGGATTTCAGATAATTAAAGAGGGAGCTTGAAGTTAATACACGTGCAACTGGGAGTCCAGACAAATAATACAGCAGCGTCGAAGGGAGAGAGCCCTAACATGTCCGTGTCTGCTGATAAAATCAGTAACTTGCTCAGAATCATCTCTGCAAAGGAAAAAGAGGTGGTTGCAGTAGAAAAACAGTCTGTGCTACAAAACGGATTTTTCAGAGCTGCCGAATACCCCATAGTTCAGCAGCTGTAGTTTTTCCATCTTTGAGAAGCAGGACTTAAATACGATATGAACTTCATCTTCCTAGACACTCATAGTTGTAGTCCCCTTTTGTAAAATGCTACGAAGACGTTCTCTAGTCGGTTCTAAACAAGCTAGTGACTGGAACCAGCGTTTGCCGTACCGTGTTCCTGTGTCTGTCTCTGATTGTGCCAAGTACCAAACCGCTTAAAGTGGCTATACCACTTTTGGGGCCCTAATGTTCTTCCCTTATATTGCACAGACGTAGGTAAGTTAACCTTTTAACGCAGCGCTGCCTCTAGTATGGTTTTAAAGTCATCATGCACTTATTTTAATGAGAAATTAAGACCTGCTGGGCATTTGAAAATAACTTCCTTAACTGAAATAAGATGGAAGAGAGGAAGAGATCAAGTAATAAACTTGCTCATGTAACGCTGAAAAGATCAGAAGACAGAAAGGAAACGCTACCTTTACATAGAAAACGGCAGCATCTTTAAGCTGTCGGATCAAGACAACTTCTCAGTTTAATTGGAGCAAAGGTGGGTTTGGTCTGTTCACTGCTTCATTAATAGATTTACAAAACTGTAGGGGTAAGTTGAGAAATCCCGGCGGTTGCCCTTACCCCCGGCTCAGTCAGATGGCAGGCTTTGCCCCCAGCTCGTGCTCGCTACATCTTGCCGTGACCTCCAGCAAACAGTATTTCCACTTTCACCCACTCCAGGCTCTTCAGGCGGGTGGAGTTCCAGCTGCAATGCTGAAGCCAGGTTTTACCGTGTTTTGGTTTTGCTTCCTTAGTCATGTTTCTGTGCGGTTCCCAGTGTTTACCATTAAACAGAAACACCTCTGGCCGGAGGGCTTCAAGGGTAGATGTGCAGCCTTTCAAAGGCGTTGGGAAGAGTTGGGCCGTGGGCGTAGGAGTGGGATGACATGGAAGAGAGCAAAGACAGAGGGGACTTCTTGTAATGCCGCTCTCCGTGTTGAGGCTCTGTACTACTCGTACAGCTGTAAAGGGGGAAAATAGAACATACAGGAACATTTCATAGTCGGCCAAAACTCAAATAAGCCCTTTACCAGCAAGTAGGTACATTTCTTGCTCTCGAACGCTAACGGTGTAAATAAGCAATTCCAGACAAGGTACTTGAAGCAAGATACTAATGAGAAGACATGAGGGATGATGTCGAGGTGGTTTTGTTGGTCGATTATTTATTACTTCTTGCCTGCACTCTCTTCCGAGATCTGTAAACTTGGGAGATGTTTGCATGAAGTCATGACTTTAGAGAAACACGGGACACAGAAGCAGTCACACTGTGAATTTATTGCGCACCTACCGATGGTCATAGACGGAAAGATAACCACCCCCAAACCTTGCAGCCTTACCAAAGAAGGAATTTAGAAAGCAGTGTTTCATTCAAGCCTAAGCTGAGTTGCTCTCTTTGAATGGGGAGGCAGAGAAATTACATTTGCATAGCATGAGGGAAATACAACAAGAAAATAATATCTCAATCCATAATTCAGCAAGTGCTTGTTAGTCTGATGGCTCAATATACAGACAAGTAACCCAGGCTCTATTTCACGTGACTGAAGACCATTACGATGTATGGTGTCAGCTTTCACATCCTGATCTCTTAGACTAGTTTTTCAGGCTTTTAAAAAAAAGTAATTACAGTAAAAAGCAGAGGAAATTAAACCACACACCCCCTAGATTCTTTAATATTAATGGTGTGATCTGGTAAGAAAAGAAAAGAGAAGTCATAAACTTGAAACATATTTTAGGAACTTAAGAATAAAATGTAGCATTTTGCCAAAAGCACGGTAAATGATCGTGCCTCCTTTCCTTTCCTGTGCAGTCCTTTTCTGATTACCCAAAGGGACTAAAGGATTGTGGGCTTTATATAATGCTTCGGGGTATTCAGAATAATTTCCTTTTAAGTGATACTACCTTTCGACTACTGCACAGTGCTGAGCACATTCATCTTCTGCTGAGGCTGCAGGGAGGAGATGGCACTCAACATCTTACCAAAACTTGCCATCTCTTATTTGGGAGTTTCATGATGGAGTGTTGAATTGGCAGAATCTTTCGTGGTACGGTGATGGTTAGAGAACACTTCAAGTATGAATTTTTTACCTGGATCAGGGTCAAATGTGGACTTCTGTAATTTCTGCCTGAAAAATATGTTATTGCTGGGGTTCATTTCTTGCTGTGACATTTCTTCATCAAAGGCATGTTATATTTTTTGGTACTTAGACATGACTGCTGAGTTTATTAATCAGTTTGACGGTTCTTATTTATGAAGCTTCTTAAAAGAAAGGCTTGCTCTGAAGGTTGTATTACAATTCCTTATCTGTCCTAGACTGATGCAGAAAAGCATTCCCAGGTTGAGCGGAATTCCTTGTGGTCCGGTGATGAAGTCAAAAAAAATAGCTGGTTGTGGTGTTACAAAATTTCCCCAAATTAATCAGCAGCATTTGATGGGAGAAGTAGAATTCTGCAAGAGCAATCATTAGCAATAGGAAATGCTAATGTGTGGGGAATATATTGCATATGTAGGGCAATAGACTTAATTTAAGCGTTTCTGAGAATTTGGTAAAGACTTGGTAACAAGAAAATTCTTTTTGACGTTGATCTTTGCAAAATTCTCCATAAAAGACTGGCAGCACAATCAGTCTGTGCAAAGAATAAGGAAAAACTATTTGTTAGAGCTGAATATAAATTAAAAAACGATGTCATTTGTATATTTAAGTCAGACTTGAGTATTGTTAGAAAGTCGTTGGGGATTCATTTTTCTTCAGTTCTTGGGTGTCCTCCTAATATGTTAGATTAGAATGAACAGCATTCCACATCTTCAAATCTGTTCAAAAAGCTGCCTCCTCATTCTCTGGAGATCAGATTGCCAGACAAGAGATAGGAAAGCAGCAAGAACAAAGGAAAGCTGGCTGCACAGGTTTGAAATGGTTTTTTGGCATCGCAGTAAAAGGGTTCTTCAGAAATTCGAGATGGAGGATTATAAATGTCATAGAGTTGAATATGTCCTTTATAAATCAAGTGCTTTTGTTTCCTTTTTTTTTTCTTTCTTCATTCTAAGGGGCATGATTGTTATGGTTTTTGTATTTTTTTCCCTAGCGTATTAAAAAAAAATATGTTATTGCTGGGGTTCATTTCTTGCTGTGACATTTCTTCATCAAAGGCATGTTATGTTTGTTGGTACTTAGACATGACTGCTGAGTTTATTAATCAGTTTGACGGTTCTTATTTATGAAGCTTCTTAAAAGAAAGGCTTGCTCTGAAGGTTGTATTACAATTCCTTATCTGTCCTAGACTGATGCAGAAAAGCATTCCCAGGTTGAGCGGAATTCCTTGTGGTCCGGTGATGAAGTCAAGAAATCAGACGGAGGATCCGATAGCGGCATAAAAATGGAGCCGGGATCTAAATGGAGGCGGAATCCCTCTGATGTGTCGGATGAATCTGATAAAAGCACTTCTGGTAGGAAGAACACTGTTATTTCGCAGACGGGCTCCTGGCGACGGGGCATGTCAGCTCAGGTTGGCATTACCACACCAAGGACTAAACCTTCAACCACCTCAGGCACATTAAAGACACCTGGAACAGGTGAGAAAAGGTGTAAGATATAAACAAGCCAAAAAGTGCGTTCGGTATAAAAACAGTTTAAATACTTTCCAGAGGCAGAACCTGAATTTCAGGTACTCCTGTCTTTATTTTTAGGTATTGTTTTAACCTGTGCAGCATCTCGTGTGTCCACATTTCTGTTTCTCTTCACTTGAAAATGCGTATTTTGGATTAGTACACTGTGAAAGTTGTTTTCATGACAACTGTAGTCTTAAGCTGAGCTATTTATTGGACACAGGATTGCCATATGAAGAAGAATGTAATTTTGAAGTCACGGTTAACTTTTAAGAGCATACAGTATGTGTGGTTGAG
The DNA here is from genome assembly GCF_000687285.1 of Phaethon lepturus. Classification (NCBI taxonomy): domain Eukaryota; kingdom Metazoa; phylum Chordata; class Aves; order Phaethontiformes; family Phaethontidae; genus Phaethon; species Phaethon lepturus. Next base: position 25,805 of record NW_010524522.1, on the reverse strand, counting down.
ATGATTTTTTTTTTTTCCCCATATTAAACCAGGATGTTAATTTATACTAAACACTATTTAGTTCTGGATTTTCTCATAAATGTATTAGTGATTTTAGCACTTGCAGATGTGTGAATGAAAATTGATTGAATTTGCATGATCAAGTAACATAAGTTAATACCTTTCTTCTTATTTGATCGTGTACACGATTGTACATGAAAAAGCGGAAGTTAGACACTTGCTTGAACAATGCCTTTTAGGAAAATTATACTAACAGCCTAACCCTACTTCATTCTAATGATGAAAAAGGATCAATCTGTGGCAGCTACCGAGGGAAACTTTTTTTTTTTTCTTATCTGTCACTATTACATAAGACTGTTCTGCTTTTCATATTCTCGAGGGCAAACACACCACATACTTTCTCTGGCAAGTCTGCATGTATAACTCACTAGAGTGGCATGTAAGTTCAGTGCAGACTAGATCATAATTTTTAACCACACTCTGGTGGCTAACACGCTTTTGCTTTTCATGCTGCTTTGAGTTTCATCATTTGCTTGATGTTTCCAAGTCATTAAATATTAGAAT